>NC_044978.1:150666711-150966711 GCF_008728515.1 Papio anubis
ATCTCTGCTATAGCAGTGAATTCAAGAGATAAAAAACGATCAACTAATGGAATCTAAAGACCTAGCATATGCTGGAACCTCCAAAATAATATCCCTAGTCATAACCAAATTATTTTGTTAGTTAAAGATTTAGACATCGCTATCTCTGTAATGACAGCAGTGTACTGGACAGAGAGAGCTACAATGTGATACATAGTATACTTGAGGCACGTTCATTTTGAAAACATTACTGAAGGACGTTCAAGGATTCTTAATATTTCAAAAATTTAATGTTTTCCAGAAAGTTATTATTTTAAAGTAATTTTAAAGTTTTACTGAGTTTATTATTTTGTTCTAAGAAATGATCTATTTATTTTAGTTGTATGCATTTGATTTTATAAAACACATAAACTAGAAAAAAAGTGTTCTGTTTATATAAATTCAGTTTACCAAGAAATGTATGCTGGAATCTATTTTTATTCCCATTTTTTTTTAGTAACTTTACTTGCAAAAGGGGGAGTTATAGCTCTTTATTTGTATTTAGGTGTCATTTCAAAATGAAAAAAGACCAAATACAAACTAGTTGTAACATGAAATCACACATCATTTTTCATCCTTGAAACTAGGGCCAGTCAAGACTGGATTCAGGATTCAAATAATGTTAGCTCTCCCCGGCTCTGTCTCTCCCCTACTGTCGGCCTCACGGGACTGAATAGTCTTTCCCAATAACTGTAACACGAAGTCTGGTGGAAGATTCTGATTGACCTAGCAAGAATAACATTACCATCCCTTGTGATTGTGATTGGCCAAGTTTGGGCCCCATGCTTACATTTATAATAAAAGAGATTAGTTGGGCCCGTTACCAGCTGAAGAATAAAAGAATGAAAACAATGAAGGGTGATCTCAAACAGCTACTGCCGTAGTAAAGTGAAGGGACCATAATTCCTGTTCTGGGCTTGTTATCCTGGCATTTGTTCCAAATATTCCATATTTTAAGGTAGTATTACTGTTTGTATTAAAATAAACCAGGATACATTTGGTTAGTGTTCATTTTGTACTTCTGGCTGTTTCTGTCGTGTTTTCTAGCACCGTGTGGAAAAGTATGTGTTGTGAACAGGAAACTCACTTTAAATATAGTTACATGTGAAAAACATAACAAAACTGAGATAGCTTCCCTGTCTTTTCCTATTGCTTTCCCAGATGTAATATGACCAATACCTCCTCCTCGGGGCAGCATGCCAGACACTTCTGGATGCCATGAAATGAATTCAGACACAAGAAGGAGGCTAGAGTCAGCTAACTCCCAACTCGGGGTAGCAGTAGGTGAAGTGTTTGATGATCATGTTCTTGTTTGCCACTATACCAGCTAGCTGTGTCATAGTATATGCTTGGCTTGAGAGACTCAGGAAGACTGCCAATTAATAGTGTCAACATTAAACATGGGAAATAATGATATGTTTAGTACTCCTGAAATATGTGCATAAGATAGGGACCAAGAGGGACCAAGTTGTCTTGTCATCCTGGGTTCAAGCAATTCTCCTGCCATAGCTTGCAAAGTCACTGGGATTACAGGCACGCACCACCAGGCCCAACTAATTTTTTGTATTTTTTTAGTACAGACAGGGTTTCACCACATTGGCCGGGCTGGCCTTGAACTCCTGACCTCAAGTGATCTACCTACCATGGCCTCACAAAATGCTGGGATTACAGGCATGAGTCACCGCACCCAGCCAGTCTGAATGTTCTTGCTAGAGTGATTTTGTATGGTGCAAATCAAGTGGCAATTATTTACTTTTTGGTAACACTTAAAATATTTTTAACTCAATGACCCTTTCAGCAGTACTGAACTAAATACAAATGAAAATGCATTTTTAGTCATATGTTAAGATACTGAATTGCTGTTTTTCAAGATGAATATGCAACTTGCAAAAATACTTTTTGACATTTACCACCCACCATTTGATCATAGTGATGTTGCCAATCACATGAAATTCAAAAGAAACAAATCTGTGAGGAAGCATCAGTGCCATGATCGCAAGTTACAGAAGACTGTGCTCAAAAAAGATATAACCTCATAAGATCTTGTTAACATTATTTTTAAGAACCATGACTTTTCATTTTAATCAGATGACTGTTTTTCTAAACACAATTTGGTAATTTAGAATTCCAAATATCTTGTACATTTATAACAAAGTGAGCGAGTATACATATTAATGTCTTTGTTACATTATTAGAAGAATTTAGTGGCTTCATAACTAATTTTATAAACAATTAAATGCTGCCAAGTTTACATATGTCATTAGATATGTCTAATTAACATCAGCTAACAATTTTAACAATGATTTGATTTTTCAATTCAAGGAATATATATTTGAATTCCATTGTGTTGAAGATGAAACATATGTTGTTATTGCAATTTCTCTTAAATTATTTGCTTTAACAGTGATAATAAGGATCCATTTTTTATTTGAAGAACTTATCATGCTAGAAAGCAATGTCTTTAATAAATTAAGACTCCTATGGAGCAGAAATGTACTTTGAATTGGTTGAGGTATACATATAATTTATAGTTGTCTCCAAACAAAACATGATATACAACCAATCAACATAGAAGCTATAGTTGTCAAGATTGACAAGGTCATGATACTACACACACATAAATACACATACAGAACAGGTGAACTACTCGTTTTTTAAAACAAAGCTGGTGTGTAATGCAAAATAGTATGTCTGCATGAAAGCAGGCGCTTTCTTTGGTGATGGCCATCAACATGTTTTTACAAATATTTGACTTTTAGAAAGGCTTATAAACAGAATATAGAATAACTCAGCAAAACCTATGTACTAAAATGATATTAGACATTTTAACATATCTTTTAAATTTGGTTTGCATTTTGGTCAAAATAATTTGGGGATCTTTTGTTATAGTATTGAATGAATCAAGCAATATGTAGTTGTTAAAAACAAAGCTTATTAACAGAAAGGCATTGACATTTTTGCATAAAATATGAAAGCAGGAACTGCAAATTAACCGATGACACCTGAAATCATGTGTAAAATTTATTTTTGGAATTCTATAATTGCACTTTGAAATATCTGGACCTATGGAAAGTGTCTTTTATAGAACTCTTATTTTTAATTAGATGAATTTTTTTATTATACTTTAAATTCTAGGGTCCACATGCACAACGTGCAGGTTTGTTTATATTCTGTGTCTGTATGAAAATTTTATAAATCTAACTTTGATGAAATGTAATTTATTTGATGAATTTGTCTTATTAAATATATTTGTCAACAAAAGCTACTCTGAATGGAGGCAAGGAGTATTAACCATGAAAATTTTGCAAATAAAATGTTTATACATTTTAATACAAAAGTAGAATTTAGAATATTGTCCATCGAGTGTATTGACTCTCTGTTTACAGATGCTTCAGCACTTTTAGTGAAAAGAGTTCAGATCACTCACTGCTGTCTCTGAGAGAAACTGCTTCAAGGAGTGTAGGTGTTTCACAGCCTTCAGCTGACACACCTATGGATCTGGTGTGTTTTTCATGCTGAGGTCACTGAGATAACCCAGCTGCTACAGATGAGATTGTGTCTCTCCAGTCCCCAAATTTATATGTTCAAACCTTTACCCTCAATTTTACTATATTTGGAGATAAGACCTATACAGAGATACATATATTTAAATAAAATCCTAACAGTAGGACCCTGATTTGATATAACTAGTGTCTTTGTAAGTTGAAGCACCAGAGTGCGCTCTCTCTCTCTCTCTCTCTCTCTCTCTCTCCCTTCCCTCCCTCTCTCTGTGTCTCTCTCCCCGTCTGTCTGCTATATGAGGATACAGGGAGAAGGTAGCTATCTCTAAGCCAGGAAGAGAGTCTTCACCAGGAACCAAATTGGTCAGCATCTTGATCTTGGATTTCTCAGCCTCCATACTATGAGAAATAAATGTTGTTTGAGCCACCCAGTCTGTGATATGTTGTTATAGCAGCCCAAGCGGACTAACACACCAGTCAATAACTAAGCCCATTGGGGTGATTAGAACTGGGTCATTTCTTCTCAATGCAGGATCCTCTAATGGGTGACTTTTGCTTGGTGACTCCAGCAGTCTATCCTAGACTTTCTCAGAGTTTTGCTTTTTCTACATCCTCCTTCCTTCCATCTCTGCTTTCACAGGTACGAAAGGGCAGCACGATCTTGGCTCACTGCAACCTCCAACTCCCAGGTTCAAGCAATTCCCATGCCTCAGCCTCCCAAGTAGGTGGGACCATAGGCATGTGCCGCCATACCTGGAGAAGTTTTTGTATTTTAGTAGAGCCAGGGTTACATCATGTTGCCCAGGCTGGTCTCGAATTCCTGAGCTCAGGCCAACTGCCCCACCTCAGTCTCTCAAAGTGCTAGGATTACAGGTGTGAGCCATTGTGTCCAGCCTCTAAAAAAAATTTTAAGCAGAAGTATTACATAAGCTTACCAATATAATACAACACGTTTTCAGTAAAAAGTAAATATTTCAAAAGTATATAGTTTTAATTATTTTAAATAATTAAAAGTTCATTTTAGAACTTAAAGGTGTCCTGGCTTAGACAGTAAATAATATAGTCAAACCAGCTGTAGAGTACTAATCATGATCACATTGACTATTTGCATAAAAAGACTATGAAATTTTAAAGTTTTATTTATATAAACAAGGTTATTCTTTGGTAACCTATAACCCTATATTGGATTTAAAGCACAAGCAATGGCCTATATTCTAGTTAAAATTATTCTCTTTCTAGTCTCTTTTTCCTCAATTTCATCTTCCTTACATTCTCTAAATATGAATCAAACAGTTGTTTTATTCAGTGCCTTGTACTGTAAGCTGTAGAGCTATAAGATCAGCAATCTACAAGGAACTTTCTATAACCAAACCCTAAAAATAAAAAAAAAAAAAACACATAAAAAATTTCAGTATTACAGGGATATAATTGTATATTTATTCAAAAATATTTACTGAAAATCTACTACATGACAGACATTATTCTGGAAACAGAATACAAAAGGAGAAAAACAAAAAAGAAGTATATAGTTTTTTCATGGCATTTACGTTATAACTGGAAGAAGTCAATAATAAACAAGCAAATAAAACTTTTTTTTTTCTTAGCAATATTAATTGCTTTATGATCAAGGAAAGTCTCACTGAAAGGTGACATTTAAGAAGAGACATAAGGAGGTAAATGACCAGACTATACTATATGTCTCTGGATGAACATTCAAAGCAGAATTAATAGCTATTTTTGTCCTAAAGAATTAACAAGGTTTGCTAATAGACGGAATTATCAAAGAATAAAGTTCCCATTTATTGACATAGGAATAGATTGTGGGAAGAGCAAGTTTGGAGGTAGGTGAGGATGTCAGGAATGTGGACATCATAGAACAAATGTTGGTAGTTGAATTTATGTGCTTGGATTTCAGGGACTAGTCCCTGGGTATAGATGAAAACATTGAAGTAATTAGTACATAGGTGATATTTAAAGTAATGGGCTGAGTTTGATAAGCATCCCTAAGTTAGAATAAGGAAATAAGCATAACAAAGGAATAGAAGTGTTTGCTGAGTGTGAATAAAGTCATATTAATCCATAGTTATTGGGGCAATGAAGAGATACTAAGAAAGGAGATTGAGAAGGGAAGAAATGCATGAGACACATAGTTGCAGTGGAATATTAGAGTCTCTGGTCTTATATTCAAAACAAGATGGGTGGAGAAAAATTAAAAGCAATGGTTATATACAAGGAATGCAGGGAAAAAAGTCAGTAGCTGGAATAGGATAGTGGGTGAGGAACATTTTTATTTTAAGATGGGAAAGAAGTAAACCACGTTTGCTGCTGGGACTGACTCTGTCAAGAGAGAAAAACTGAAAGAACTTTAAGATATTCAGGTAGGAGGGAGGCCGTGGAAACAGGAAACTGCAGCAGGAAGGATAGAGAACCTGCACATGTGTAGAAACTGATAATTTTCTGTCTCTTAACAGGAGTTAAGATACTTTTCTTGCTTTGATATAAACCCATTTCCATTTGTACATATATCTGTAGCCAGAAAGCAAATGATCAGCATCACCACCTTAAAAAATCCTCCTCATGAGTGGTGATAGGTATCTTTTTTCATCTATTTTTTTCCCTTCCTTCATTCTCAACCTTTTATTAAATCAAAAGGCTGATATTTACCTGCTTTAATTTCCTTGTTCTTGAGTAGAAAACGACATAATGAAGTTTAATGTAGAATCCGAGAGCAGTGATAGATAAGTGATGCATTTTGTATTTGTTCCTTTTCATTCTTATCCTATTGTCAAAACTTTAAATATTTTAGAGTTATACTTTAGCTTCTGCTTTTTATGCAGTTATTATGTCTGATGTAATAGATTAAAAGAATATTTAGATTTACAATGTCTGTGTCTGTGTTATTTTGCTCCCAGTTTTAGCTGCATGAACTTTGGCAAGTCACTCAGTCACACTCAACCACAGTCTCTTCAAGTACAAAATGGGCATATCATTTCTTGATTATAATTAATTAATTAAAATAAATATTTACTTTAGAAATGTTTATATTCAATTGAATTTTTAAAATCCTTATCACTGATAGTTTTTGAGATTATCTCTGATATTACTATCATTATTATGAATAAAGTGCCTCATACTTTCAAATTTTAAAGTGTGAAGCATAGGATAATCATGTCTTTGAAAAATAACAAAGAAATTCTGGACTGTAATTGAACACTTGGCCAATGGGACCTAATAGACAGCTATAGAATAATCCACCCAACAACCAAAGAATATGCACTTATCTCATCTGCACATGGAAAATAGTCTGTGGTTGACCACATGCTTGGTTAGAATGGAAGTCTCAATACATTCAAAAAAATTAAAATCATATAAAGCATCACCTTGGACCACAGTAGAATGAAAATAGAAATCAATACCAAACTCTTAAAACCGCACAGATGCATGGAAATTAAATAACTTGCTCTTGAATAACTTCTGGGTAAACAATAAAATTAAGGCAAAAATAAAAAAAAAATTCTCAAAACAAATTAAAACGGAGACTCAATATGCAAAAATTTCTAGGATACAGCAAAAACAGTTCTAAGAGGGTGGTTTGTAGTGCTAAATATCTACATCAAGGAGATAGAAAAATCTCAAATTAACATTCTACCTTGGCACCTAAAGGAACGAGAGAAAGAAGAACAAATTAAATGCAAAGCTAGTAGAAGAAAGAAATAACTAAAATCAGAGCAGAACTAAATGAAATTGGACTGAAAAAAAACGTACAAAGAATCAATGAAACAAAAAGTGGATTCTTTGAAAGGATAAATAAGATTGATAGACTGCTAGCTAGATTAACAAAGAAAAAATGAGAGAAGACTCAAATAAGCATAATCAGAAATGACACAGATGACATCACAATTGATCCCAAGGAAATACAAAAATATCCTCAAGGTTTACTATAAACTTCTCTATGCACTCAAAGCTAGAAAATCTAAAGGAAATAGATAAATTCCTGTAAACATGCAACATCCCAAGATTGAACCAAGAAGAAATAGATATTCTGAACAGACCAATAAATGTAATAAAATAGAATCAGTAATTAAAAAAAAAAAAAAGCTTAGCAATACATCCTAAAAATCCCTAGACCACATGAATTCACAGCCAAATTATACCAGGTATAAAAAGAGCTGGTACCAATCCTACTGAAACTATTCCAAAAAAAATTGAGGAGTACAGATTCCTCTTTCATTCTATTAAACCAGCATCATTCTGATAGTAAAATCAGACAAAGACACAACAACAAAAAATATATCCCTGATGACCATAGGCACAAAAATGCTCAAGAAAATGCTAGCAAACTAAATAAAGCAGCACATCAAGAAGTTAATTTGCCATGATCAAGTGGGCTTGATTCATGGGCTGCAAAGATGTTTCACTATACAAAAAGCAATAAAAATGATTCACCACATAAACAGAAATAAAAAGCAAACTGTATCAACTACTCAATAGATGCAGAAAAAAAAAAACATTTGATAAAATCCAACATCCCTTCATGATAAAAACCTCCACAAGCTAGACACCAAAGGAATATAGCTCCAAATATTAAGAGAAATCTATGACAAACCCACAGCAAACATTATCCTGAATGGGAAAAAGTGGGCAGCAACTCCTTTAACAAGTAGAACAAGACAAAGATGCCCATTCTCACCACTCCTATTCAACATAATAACCAAAGCAGTCAGGGAAGAGAAAGAAATAAAAGACATCCAAATAAGAAGAGAGAAAGTTAAATTATCTCTCTTTGTTCGATACATAACTCTACACCTAGAAAACCCTAAAGATTCTATGAAAAGTCTCCAAGACATGATTAGCAATGTCAGTAAATCTCAGAATATAAAATCAATGTACAAAACAGTAGCATATCTATACACTAATAATTTTCAAACTGAGAATCAAATCAAGAATGCAATCCCATTTACAGCAGCCACACACACGCAAAAATAAAATACCTAGGAATACATCTAATGAAGGATGTGAAAGAACTCTACAAGTAGAACTACAAAACATTGCTGAAATAAATCACAGATGACAAAAACAAATGGAAAAAGCATACCATGCTCATGGATTGGAAAAACCAGTATTATTAAAATGTAAAATCTACAGCAATCTACAGATTCAATGCTATTTCTATCAAATTACCAATGCCTTTTTTTCCCACAGAAATAAAAAATTCTGAACTTCATAAGGAACCAAAAAAAAAGAGCTCAAGTAGCTAAGGCAATCATAAGCAAAAATAATAAAGCAACAGGCATCATGTTATCTAACTTCTTCTTGAAACTCTACTACGAGACTATTGTTAACAGCACAGCATTGTACTGTTACAAAAATAAACACATAGACTGATGGAACAACATTGAGACACCTGAAATAAAGCTGCATATGTACAACCAACTGATATTTGACAAAGTCAACAAAAATAACAATGGGGAAGAGACGCCTTATTCAATAAATGTTTCAAAGAAAACTGGCTAATCATATGCAGAATAATGACTTGGACTTCCGTCTTTTAACTATATACAAAAATTAACTCAAGATGGCTTAAAGACTTAAATGTAAACCTCAAACTATAAAATCCTAGAAGAAAACCGGGTGACACATACTCCTCTAGACATTGGCCTAGGTGAAGAATTTATGATGAAGATCCCAAAAGCAAATGCAACAAAATAAAATACAGACAAATAGAATTTAATTAAACTAAAGAACTTCTGCACGGCAAAAGAAACTATCAAGAGAGTAATGAGACAATATAGAGAAGGGGAGAAAATATTTGAAACTATGCATCAGACAAATATCCAGATTCTACAGACCGAAATCATTGAGCAAAATACAAATAATCCCATGTAAGAGTGGGCAAAGGAAATGAACAGACATTTCTGAAAAGGAGACACACAAGTGGCCAAAAAATGTATGTAAAAATTTTAAACATCACTAGTCATCAGAAATGCAAATCAAAACCACAATGAGATACCATCTTATAGAGTTGAAATGGCTATTACTAAAAAGTAAATAAATACCAGGTGTTAGTGAAGTTGAGAAGAAAAGGGAACACTTATTCACTGTTGGTAGGAATGCAAAAAATTTCTATAGTTCAGCCACTATAGAAAGCAGTTTGGATACTGACCAAAGAACTAAACATAAAATTACCATTGGACTCAGTGATCCCGTTACGGGGTATATACCCAAAGGGAAATAAATCATTCTTCTAAAAAAACAGCTGCACTCACATGCTTATCATGGGAATCAACTCAGGCACCTATAAATGGTAGACTGGATACAGAAAAAGTGGTACATATATACCATGGATTACAACACAGCCATAAAAATGAAAGAAATCATATCATTGCAGCAGCATGGATACAGCTGGAGGCCATTATCCTAAGCAAATTAACGCAGAAACAGAAATCATAATATTGCATGTTTTTAGTTATCAGTGGGAGCTAAACATTGGGCCCACCGGAACATAAAGATGGCAACAATAGACAGTGGGAACTCCAAGAAAGGGACAAGGGTTCTATGCTCATTACCGAGGTGATGGGATCATTCATACCCCAGACTCAAAGTCGCCCATTATACCCTTGTAACAAATCTGCATGTGTACTCCCAAGTCTAAAATAAAATTAAAAATAAATAAATATTCACACCTCAGAGTTATTCTTTGTTGTTCACAATATCATTATTTATTGAGGTTACTATTAACTAACCTATGTGAAAGTCTATGATCTATTTATGGAAATGATCAGTTTTTTGGTATTTGTAGAAGTCATTGTGAGTTTTTTTTTTCTCCAACATTCGTACTTCTGAATTGTGGTTGGAATTGAACTGAACCTCAGTTTGGGACTGATTTCTAATTTGTACTCACTAATCAGCCAAGAATCCCATCTCTCCAAGGCAATCAGCTTCTGGTGTTTCCCTAAGCACAGGAATCAGTTGAAAGATTGTATTATCTGTCCAAACCTCATTCTATTTGGTGGGAGAATATCATATTGTACATTTGTCATGCCTGAAAATGTACAACAGTTTTGCTGTCATGACCAAAGTCTGCTTGAGAATAAATTCCATTCTTAGAGTGGAACAGAGATAGTCGTGGGAAATGGAGTAACCATATGTGAAACTAGCTCTACTTCTGGACTTTTTTAGAAATACAGACAAATCAATACATGTCTTAAAGCAGTTTTAATTGTGCATTCTATCATTTGCAACAAAAATATCCTAATTGATTCAGTTGGGCATTCAACAATGAAGGAAAAGCAGACTCCCTTTCCCAGCATTATTCCCTTTGAATGTAGCCTCTTTCAAGCTTTCAAACGAAACTGTAGTCCCTATGTGCTCCACAAGGTGTCTAAGATATGTCAGGAGTGGATTTTCATTTTAAGACTGATTTCTCATGTAAGTAAAAGAAACTAGTTTATATTAAGTTGCAGTTCCACATTAGTATATTTTTGGTACAAGATGTTTTATGGTGGGATGGACCACATATATCTAGAGAATATGGTTGGCTATAGATTAAATTACAGGTAATAAACAATCAAGGAGAGTGATTTAAAACCATACTTTATCATCTGTTTATAGTAACTGACAAGAGATCATTAAAATACTTTATTTAGTGATATGACAAATTATACATGTTTACTTAGATACTAACACGCACCATGATCTATACTAAATAATCTTTAGAATATAAAAAAAGAGTTATTGGCAACCTCTTCTTTCAAGGTACTTATAATCTAGTCAGAAAGATGAAAAACTTATGAAGCATAAGAGAGAAATAGAAGACCACATCTAATTAGTTGCTGAATTATGCTTTACCCTCCAGTTCAGAGCAAAAAAAAAAAAAACCAGTAAAGACTGAATAATTCAGAGGAAGATGCCCTGAGTTTTATTGGGTTATGATCAGGAATGTTTTGATATGAAAGTGTTACATAGTAAAACATGACATTTAGTATTTTAATGATTGAGGGCTCTCTTGTTCTGTAACCAAGACTTCTATTCTTAAAACAAGTGTTTTTGTAGCTGTACTTGTATCTCCATTTAAAGGGTCCTTAATAATTGTGTGTATGTGTGTATGTTACAGACTGTGGATACAACTTAGCACATATTCACTGATACTAACAGTGATAAAAAGTGCTAAACTAGCAATTCAAGTTTAATATATTGTAAGAAAGTCATTTCACAAGGATAAGTTGACTTCATGAAAGGCCTGGGTTGGAGTTGAAAGCCTTGAAAACTTGGAATATAAAAAGTTTGGATTCATTCCTAGCTCTTTCATTTGTCAGTTTGTGAACTTGGTCAGGTTTTCCTTTGAGTTTTAACAGGCTCATATGTAAAATGAGGTTTGTAATAATATCTATTGCAGCAAAAGTTCTGTGATAATTATGTTTTTGTATAAAATACAGACTGTGAAAGTATTTGTAAACTTCACACACACACACCCACATATATATATATGTGAATATTAGTTATTATTGTTGCTTGTCCTAGGAAATTTGTAAATTTCCTTTTCAATAGCTGGGGTGAAAACTTACAAAGCTATTTTCTGGTGAACGATAGAATAGAATAAAAAATCTACAAGAAACTTTGTCACTGATGGCTAACTTTTGTCTAAACTTTTAACTACTCAATGGAACGTCTCTACCTAGTCTGTAACAAAAAAAGAAAAAATGTTTTAAAAAATACTATAAAGAAAATAAACTCCTTGGCCTTCTAGTATGAGAAAAAAGTCTCCACACAATTCTTCTAAAAAATATCAGCAAAAGCTGAAAGTTCAACTGGTTTGAGCTCTGAAGGTTATATGCAGGAAAAACTATACAAATAACGAAAGGAACCGAGTCTCACACTGTATGGAAGAGTGCATTACAAACTGTGACCTTCTCATTTCGAATTTTTATGTCACTTTTGTTTAGTACTGTAAAGCCATGAAACCCAATTCCTAGAAATATCAGAAAAGGTGATATTAGAGCAAAACTGGTGAACTCCTGATCAGAAATTTCCTTCTCAAACTGAACAATTTTGATACGTGTGCAAACTTTAAAACTCTGTTTAGAAGGAAGAGCCCAAATCCTTATCTTTCGAAACAAACTTTTGCAAAAGGAGTATTTCAAACATCAATTAAACGAGTAAAGTTTTGAAATCTTCATAATATGAGCAACCAAATTCAAGAACAGAATAGCTCTGTGCTGAAGAGGTGCCGTGATCTGAACATGCCTCTCAAAATTCATGTGTTGAAACTGAATTGCCAATGTAAAAGTCTTAAGAGGTGAGGACTTTAGGAAGTGATTCAGTCATGAGTGTGGAGCTTTTATGAATCAAATTAGTAAACTTATAAAAGAACTGGAGAAAACTAGGTAGAATATTTTCCCTTCTGACATGTGGGGATACAGCACTCTTCTTCTCTGGACACAGTGTTCAAAGCACCATCTGAAAACAGACAAACCACCCTCATCAGACACTGAACCTGTCAGCAGCTTGATCTTGGACTTCTCAGACTCCATAATTGTGAGCAATCAATATATGTTGTTTTTAAATTAACCAGCTTAAGGTATATTGTTATAGCAGCAGGAATGTACTAAGACAAGAGGTGTAGAAAATTACCTATTTGTTTTTACCTAACTCTCTGCTTATTGCTTTTAAATCTAAATCTGAAAACCAAAGAGTGCTCTTAGAAAATTATGATGCGTAATAATTTTAGTATCCTCTTATTTTCATGCAAATTATTCTCATATTCATATGTAGAAGAAAAACAGAAGGCAAAGTGGAGATGATACTGGTATTTTTATTATTCATATATCACAAACTATTGCTCTTTTTAAAATAAAATATGTTTGTAAAGGAAAATTGATATTCCTTAAAAATAAGATGCTTACTGTAATATTTCACTTAACTGCAAAGAACAGTGAATGATGGACAACTCACTGGGAGCTATTCTAGGGAATTTAAATGACTAGCTTACCTGCTATGTTATTGTTTAATTCATTCTCCATTGATTTATATTAGTCATTTCTTTACCATGCTCATATGCACAAACAGAATGGGCTTATCACACAGTTGAAGGATCACCCAATTCTGGATAACATTGAAATATGTTATGGTTAGTACACAAACAGGAATATCGGACACATTTCCATCATGGTAACAAGGAAAGCATGCCTATCCTCTTTCTGAAAAAAAGAAAAAAAAATGTATTTTTGCCCTGTTTTCATCATAACAACTTGACACAGAATCTGCTTGTTAATGTTAATTAGAACCTTCCAAGTAGAGAAATATTTCCATGAAGAGAAATAGCACTTTCAGACAGGATTTCTATCCAAAATTAGACAGAATTTTTCTGAAGAGATAATATTTCTTTCATCTTCCTAATTAATCGTTGGTGCTTATACTGTTTATTATTAAGATTGCATCTGAGTTTGAAGGAGGATTTGTAGAATATATCATAAACATTGTTAGACCACAGAATGAGAACACAGTCATAATTATGATTACATTTCATTGATTGCTGGAGATATGAGAAAATGCACAATTATTTTATTGGTAGAAAAATGTTTAACCCTCAAATAGACACATATATCAGGTGTTCCTAATCACTATCCATGCTACAATCACTCATGGAGCATCTTGTATGTGTCTGTCACTTTGCTAAATTATGTAGACAGTGCAAAATAAAGATGGGATGGTGGGGTGGGGGCAAGGAAAGCAATAGTAGGGAAATTATGCTGCAATTGTGCCTAATGATATAAGTCAGTCTGTTTTTTTTTTCTTATGAACCTTTTTGTGACTCTTGTAGCCTCGTATGCCTGTAGCTCTCCCGAACTGTACAATTGAGCATTTTTACTATTTTTATTGTTTGTCATATTTTCACTTTGTAACATTGTCACCCCAGGGTGCAGACTCCTTGAAAATAGCATTTTCATTTATTCTCTGACCTTAGTACACTTAGCACAGTGCTGAATACAAATTGCTGTGTTAGGTTAAATATGGTATGTGACACTCCAACCCACCATCAAAGTAGATACAGTAAGTTGAAAATAATTCCGCTTTCATTGCAGTTTACAGAACACAAAGGTCTTCTAATGTAGTTCTTTTTAACAGATGTCATTGAAGTGCTTTAGTCCAGAAGAAGCTTTTCCAGCATTTGACTGAGTCTCAGACCGGCATGGCCCAGAGTTGAGTCACACAGAGATCAGAAAATAAATTGGACTGGAACATTCAGAACAGACTTTCTCAGGATTCTTTGTATTCAGGCTAAGAAACAAAAAGTATTAAAAAATGCATTGTGCTATAATAATTTTCAAAGTAGTTATTTTGAGAATTTCTAACTAAGAAGGGCGTAAAGCTGCATTGTGATTGAAAGAAGTTGGGGGGTGCTTACTGCCAAATGAGTATAGTGCTTTACTTATAATTGGCACCATATCAACTGTCTCTGTGAAAGACTGACTGGCTAAGCCAGGCTCTCCTACCACCTGGAACTATCTCTAGGCTTGTACCTCACTGGTAAGAAAAGGAGTAGGGTGTTCTTTCATCTAGGTTTTAAAGATATGTATTATCAGAAAGTTCGCAATTTCCTGGAACTCATACTATTGACCTCTTCCTATAAGAATGACAAACTGCATAAATAAGCACTGTTTATTATTTTCATTTCTTGAAACAAAAGAGATATATCTTTCAAAATTCTTTGTTATTTTCTATATAGTGTCATTCAATATATAAATGCTGTGTTGTGTTTGTTGAATTTACATAAGTAAAATTTCTCTTAACATTCAACCTCTGTTAGGTGTTGACATTTCTCAATTCAAAAACTTGCATGTCTCTTTTTTTAATGTAATACTGACAACTAATGTACAGTTAATAAGTGGCTGCCCAAAGTCTGAAACTAACATTTGATTGGAAAAATCAAGTGTGCTTTCTTAAGCATGTGAAAAAATAGTAGACAATATCCCATCTCATTTGATAGTTGTGTTTTTATCGTCTGGAATTGTGTCCTGAATTAAATTTCAGATAAAAATCAGTAATTATCCAATTTCTATAGGGATTATGATGTCTTCCAGAAAACACAAATTAGTTTTTTATAAGAGAGTGATTTGATTAACTTACAAAAGAAGGACAACAGTTTTTCCAAAAGACATTTCTAATAGCAATGACAAGTATTCATGTGTATGTTTTCAATAATTAAGTTAGGCTCACTTGGTTGTTTTTCTTTATTACCCTTCTCTCTTAAAGCTTGTATCACTTTATAAATGTATAAACAAATGTATGTGTACAGGTTTATGAGTTTATAAATTTATAAATTTTAATATTCCTTGCATTTTCCTCTAGTAAAGAGGATCCATTTTTTTCCACCTGTGTATCCATGTCATCCTTTTCCATTCATCAAAATCTCATTTGTCATTAAAAAGACCCTTATCACATGGAGGTACCTAATTGCATTCCTGTTCTCAGGAGTAGAACTTGTGAGCTAGGATAAACCCTATCAGTGCGTTCCATTCTGTGGCCAACGTGATTATCTTATAGAAGGCATATGACTTAATCTAATTGGAAAAACATCTCACAATTTGCTGACTATTTTTAAATAAAGATACTCTCCCATATTCACAGAATGTGAAAGATGAACTTATGCATCCTAATAGCTGGAGAAAGCATTTTGAGACCATGAGAGGAGCTCTACACGGCAGAAGACAAAGCAGAGAAAAGAAAAAAGAACATGTCCTGGTTTGGTAAAACCACTGTGATCATGGTTCAAGCCTCAGGATAAGCATTTGAAATCGGTTTGCTGTTATTGAAGCTGAACGCATACAAACAGAAATGTCAGCATTATATTTTTTAATTCTCAGATGAAATGCATTTATGATTCTATTTTAATTGGAACTAAATGTGCATGGTATGTCCTTCTGTAATGGCATGAATTCCTAAGCCCTGGAGCTACTTAGCTAAGAATAGAAATTAGCTCTCTTGGTTTTCTATTCAAATTCCTTTTACTTACCTCAGCATTTCCCCAGTCAATGTCCCTCAAAACACCTCTACTAGTTAATAGGATTTCCATGAAAATATCCCTTTGTGCAGGAATACATTAGAAAGTTTTATTCCAAAATTTTAAATCTATTTAAGACAGTTTCCTTTCTGTGTACATCTCAGGAAGGAATATACTAAGTGAATCCACTCAGAGAAATTTAGCTCAAACATTTCCCAGTCTTCCATAAACACCACATTTTTAAAGGTATCATTACTAATGGCTTTTAGATTAGGGCTCTAAAGAACAAAATTTTGGTAGTACCAGTTCTACCTCATATTTAACACTTTATACTGCTTTTTTAAGGGATGAGGCTATTTGCTGCATAAATGTCTTGTCTTTCGTTATTTTATTTTATGGGATTTTGGTATTTCAAGGGATGCTGTTTTGCTATGAGATCTGCATTAGTAATGAGCTGTGCCATAGTGGGGCTCTATTTATATTTTCATATTTTGAAATATAATACACATAATTTAAGTATCTTTAATAGGTTCGCTTGACTTGGGAAATGTTGGAGGTGTTTTCATAAAATAGCATTGGAAAAAGCATATAGTAGTTAGATACGTTTATCAAATTATTGCTGTCACTACTAGTAGATTGGACACTAGAGGAAGCAGAATAATAATCATACAACACGAGAGCTAGAGATTTGTCATCACTGAATCATGTCATCAGAGGGTTAAGGTTAGAAATAAAGAGGTTATTTTAAGGTGGAACAGATCGTTTTAAAATCTAATAATTTTTACCATCTTTTTAAAATGTAACATTTGGTTAGAGATAAAGGAATGAAAATGAAAATTTTGGTTAGTTTTTAAAAATCAACTTTTTTAAATTAAATACTTATCCTATGTTCCCACTTGTGTGGGATATAAGGAAGTATGTGGATTTCACAATGCTCTTGAGGAATTGAAGTTATATCTGCAAAAGAAGATTTCAGATATAACTTAAATTCCACAAAACCATTAGAGACAAATATCTAGTCACTAAGGGCTATGGAAATACACACTTCCACACACATAATACTATGGACTTGTATAGTGGGAAAACTTTCCAGGGGAAACACATTGACTGAGCAGGGAAAAGCTAAGAGCATCGGGAGAGATGGAGGAATGATCACATCTCAAAGAGGAAACAATTTTCTGATATTTTGAAGCACTGTGGTTATCAGCAATTTATTAGACATTTCATTTACATATATTAAATACAAAGGACACATATATGATATATAGTCTTCACTTACAAGCTGTTACTCTTTACTCGTATCAGGCAAATTTCAATGAAAATTGACATGCTCAAACTCTTTTATAATTAATATCTTCACTTATTGTTTAGGGTTTGTTCATCAAACTTATGATTAATTCTAAGTCATAAAATAAAAGAAAAAAGTAATTTTGGTGCGAGGAAGATAGACATATACCATAAAAATTCTTTACTGAGTTGTTACTAGCTTCTGATCATAGTTGAGAGGATGTAGCAATGATCATTATTTTTAAGGCAAAATTCACAGATCATTTAAAAAATACATGGAACTGTCAGCCATTTTCCTCAAGATCAGAATTCTTCTACTGAACAAATGTATTTTGAAGGCCTACTCTATGCCATATGCTTAAGCAAGCAAATACAAGTCCTAGTTTACTGACAGAGAGGAAGATATCAACAGCAACAAAATTGTCTCTGCAGCCGTCCTGTTACAAACAAACTTGTTTTCTTGACTCTAGAGTTTGAGGGAGATTTCAGAAAAATCTGAGGCTGTGCTTAAATTATGTTCTTTGTCTTCTGTGTGACAGATTTATACCTAAAAGAGAAGATAGGATTATTAGGTTGTTTTGGCATTATTCAATGTAAAGTATTTTTCAATAATTGGAGGAAGCACAAACAAGCTGGTTATCTAAAATGCAACAGAACCCATCTCACTTCACCAGGTATGTTACGTATTGGCCTCAGCTTATTTAATAGCTGATTCCACTCTATCAGAGCATTCTTCTGCTGTGGGAAATGCAGATGATAGATGTTTCTGGGCATGTAGATTAGCTTACATTGATGGCCTCAGCAGACCTTCTTGTGTAGTAATTATGCTGAGAGAAGCAACAACAAAACAAATAAAAACAAAAAGAGATTCATTCCTCCAAAGAGCTAGGGGTAGAGCCTTGGACATAATTGGGACAGTGAGGAAATTGAGGACAAGTGTCATGACGTTTAAGCCATCATTTTTATGAGAAGAAGTGTCAAAAGGCCATGTGACAATGTGACTAGATGAGCAAAATGAGAAAGACTCAATTATGAAAAATCTAATAAAAGAAATATAAATTTGATAAATATTATGCTTGGCTTCTCAACATTCATGTCTCTCCTTCCTTATTAAATAGAAACCTGAGAAGGAGGAGGAGGGATTTTTCCAAGAAAACGGGGCAATAAAGGTACTTTCATTCGCCCCAACAATCATTTTTTTCAGGAACTCTCATCTAAGCCAATGAATGAATCACATTGCTTTGTTGGCAGGAGTTGATTTTGGAAGAAGCATGTTATCCTCACCAAACAATAAAATGCAAGAAGAAACTTGTTGGGAAGTTCTGGGGAAATACTTTTCCATTCTTAATTTTTTGCCACAGGGAAAGACCATCTCATTTCTTCCAGACATGATTTTGCCATGCACAAGAACTGTCACTTTTTCTGCTGTTTCTTACTAGCTTTTAGATGAAGCTACACCAAGAGGAGGATAAAAGTCAAGAAGACCTCCAGCAAAACGGAGCCAGAGATGTTGGATTAAGTCACCTCAAAGACCTGCTTTAATCTGTATTCTTAGGATTGTCTTCCTAGCTAAAATACCACAGGTGTACTTTTTTGCTATTCCTTTTAGTTGGAATCATCTCAACTGATATAAAGCCCAAAGAAGAAAATCCTGCCTACTTTTCCTGAAACTTAATGCTAATTCTGAAAGGCTAATGGGGCAAATAATTAATTATGTTATTTGTTATTTTATTTTTGTTATTCACAAAAATAATCCCAATTTAAAGAAATGTTTTATTTAATCCCTAGAAATCATTATTTTGTAGCAGTAGAATTTCTTTAGAACTCTCATCAGTCCATTGAGTTTTTCTTCTTTATCACCTCAAGCAGTGCTTCTCAAATATTAACATCTATACAAAACAACTGAGGTGAAACTTGAGATTCTGCGTTTTCAATTAGTTCCAGGAAATGTTGTTGCAGTTGGTCCATGAGCCACATTTTGACTATCAAAGAGAAAGTAGACAACAGACTTTAAACTTCTGCAGATACAAGATCAACAAATATGAGTAATTATTGGACTATGACCATGTATTGCATTATATTCAAAAAGACCAAAATGAATATATCTATGTAAAACTCAGTTCTACACAGATCTCCACATTCATTACCATCTCAGATATTTTTAAGAAATCTTATCTCACAAATTTCTAATACATTATGGGAAAGAGTGCTGGAGGGAAAACTTCTTGATTAAATTTTCTTTTCCCACTAATTCAATTTTAATGAAATAAATTGAATGACTACAAAAAAAGGGGAAAAAATGACATATAAATTGGGCAAACTAAACAACCCCAAGATACACAGATTTATATGAAGAAGTAATGTACATATTTTGGTTGCTCAAATAGCTTAGGCTTTTTTTTTTTTTTTTTTTTTGGATAGTTTTAACTAGGCATTCATCCAAATGCTATCAATGCCTTAATTAGTTGTCAATATTTTCCGTACTGTCTTTAATTATTTGTATTATTTTTTATTTATTTCTTGAACAAAACAGTACTTTGATTTACTGCTAAAATAAAAAAAAACTATTAAAATGGATAAATTTTATAAAAATGAAAATTTTGGATTATGTTTCAAAGGAATATGCTATAATTATTTTCTTCTGTATTTGAAGGACATAACATATAACGAATCCTGAATCATAATGTACCACAGTATTTTGGGAAATGCAAAAGAGGTATCTTTTCCTTTTTCCTGTCTTCACACTTGCACAACAGTATAATCTGTAGGTAGGTCATAAACATTCATTTCAAAATGTTTTATTGACTACCTAGTGATACTAGTTGGGATAACTAGATACTGCAGCACCTTAAACAAATATACCCTAATGCAGTAGAAGCTTATTCTCACTTACATTTTCCAGTGAGTGTGTTTCTGGCAGAAAAGGTAGCTCACTTCCACATTGTTCTTTAGGAACACAGACCTGTTCTATATTTTTGCTTCTTCTTTCTCCAGTGCCTTGGAATACTCTGTATTCAGCAAGGGTAAGGCAAACGCAAAAGTAGAAAATATGAAGTTGTTAAAATTCCTGCTCTAGAATTTATATACGACTTCTGCTAAACTTTCACCGCTGAGAACTAGTCCCCTGCATTGTATAGGAGCTGGGAAACGTAGTCCACCTTTAGGCAACTATCTCTCGGCAACAAATTAACCATATGGAAGGGAAAGCACACATTTTGGCAGACAATCATTTCTTCTACAGTTCTATGTATACATTATTTGTTAGCTGGCCCAGGTAAGCCACTAGAAAGATAAATGAGACACTGAATATTACTATCTAATGAGGTAAACAAATATTCACATAAAAAAAGTACTACAGTGTGGTAAGTACTAGAAGTTAAAGATAGCTAGAAAACAATGCTTTATCAGTAAATTTGCTTTGGAGGAAATTAATTCTATTGACATTAGAAGAAAAACAGGCCGGGCGCGGTGGCTCAAGCCAGTAATCCCAGCACTTTGGGAGGCCGAGACGGGTGGATCACGAGGTCAGGAGATCGAGACTATCCTGGCTAACACAGTGAAACCCTGTCTCTACTGAAAAATACAAAAAAACTAGCCAGGCGAGGTGGCGGGCGCCTGTAGTCCCAGCTACTCGGGAGGCTGAGCCAGGAGAATGGCGTGAACCTGGGAGGCGGAGCTTGCAGTGAGCTGAGATCCGGCCACTGCACTCCAGCCTGGCCCAGCCGGGGGGAAACAGAGAAAAAAAAAAAAGAAGAAGAAGAAGAAGAAGAAAAACAGAGTAGGTTTAGAAGAGAGAAGATTCAAGAGGAAGTTTCTTATGGTAGCATTGTCAAGAGCTTGAAGTTAGATGTTGACAATGTAGAGAGGGAGCAAATCCAAGAAACATTTACTCAGCAACTTTTTTTCTAAATATCACATTCCAAAAAAGAAGAAGAAGGTGGCATGATTTAGTGCTGACCTTGAGAAACTGAATGGATTGAGACATTACCTGTTACAGGGAATGAAGCAGTCATGGTGGATTTTGGGTAGGTGAATTTTAATCTGTTTATTTAGAAAGACCCAGTGAAAGGCCGGGTGCGGTGGCTCACACCTGTAATCCCAGTACTTTGGGATGCTGAGGCGAGTGGATTACAAGGTCGGGAGATGGAGACCATCCTGGCTAACACAGTGAAATCACATCTCTACTAAAAAATACAAAAAATTAGCCGGGCGTGGTGAGAGGGCGCCTGTAGTCCCAGCTACTCAGGAGGCTGAGGCAGAAGAACGGTGTGAACCCGGGAGGCGGAGATTGCATCCACTCGAGAGGCAGAGCTTGCAGTGAGCTGAGATCATGCCACTGCACTCCAGCCTGGGAGACAGAGCGAGACTCTGTCTCAAAAAAAGAATAAAGAGCCAGTAAATATATGTAAAAGGTAATTCTGCTTTTTTTTTTTTTTTTTTTTTCTCATGAAAGAGGCCAGAGATTGAGAAAAAGAGAGAGGATTTAACATTAGAAAAATAGTACCTAAAACCAAGATGACAGCTGAAATTTTAAAAGCGTGTGCATAATTAGAAGAGAAAATGACTAAAGGCAAAACTAAAAATCAGGCAATGAGTATAAATGAAATCACATGAGGAAGAGTATAGATATATCACCAGATTTTTTTGATTAAAAGAAAATAGATCAAGTGACTCAGTCTTCAGAGAAGCAAGTATAGTTGAAAAACTGTTCAATGATTCTTAATGTTTTTTGTGTTATAGACATTGTTATGGTTAATTTTATGTGTTAACTTGACAGGGCTAAGGAGTGCCTAAGCATTATTTTTTAGTGTGTCTGTGAGAATGTTTCCAGAAGAGATTAGCATTTAATTTGGTAGAAAAGACTGTCCTACCCACCATGGGTGGGCATCATCCAGTCGGATGAGGCATGAATAGAACAAAAGGCAGAGGAAGGTTGAATTTTTTTCTTTCAGCCTGTCTGCTTAAGCTGTATCAGTCTTCTGCCCCTGGACTAGGACCATTAGGTCTCTTGTTTTCAGGCCTTTGAACTTGGATTGGAATTACACTACTGGCTTTCCTGGGTGTCCAGATTACAGATGCAGCTGGTGAGACTTTTCAGATTCCATAATTATGGGAGCCAATCCCTCACAATCTTTTTGTATACACACACACACACACACACACACACACACACCCCTGTCCTAGTATCTTTGAGACCCTTGATCTCCTCTCTTAAAATATACACATATACAAATACACATTAATATTTCCAACTAACTTTGGAATTTCATAAACTCCCGGATATCCATACATAGTACACTCTAGCACAGTGTACTTAGTGGGCTAAAACTCTAAAATAATAAGTTTAAAGAACTTCAGTGACCTATTTCACTGAAGGCAAGGAAAGACCTGAATGTACTTTTGAGAAGTTGAAAACTTTAAAGGAGATACTATTAACTCATTGCATTGATATAAAATATTTTCAACAGAGAATTTAAGAATATAATGAAATTCAGCTTTTAAAATTTTACTGTCTTTGAGTTTATCTTTTGTCGGAAAACTATGAAATATTATAAGGAAAAATATATTTTATGTTGGTCTTTTAGAGCCAGACATGTTGTCTACTTCTTTTAGAATGATATTGTCAGATTCATTAATGTTTTATTTTTATGCTCAACTTAGTTATAAAATTCCTTATAAAATCTACTGGCCTTTTTTCCTTTATATTTTCTGTCAGTAACATTTGGCTTCTGCTTCTGATTTTCTGACTATCTATAGAGAAAATTTTAAAAATCATATTGAAATAAATTGTTTATTCTCGTTAAGAGAAAAAACTTTACTGTAAACAGTGATATCAACAATACCCACCATAGGCAAAGATAACATCTACTAATGACTGAGCCAGGGGAAAAATAAAAGAGAATAAAATAATTAGATTAATTTAAGACAGGCCGGTAGAGTGTTTTTTGCAGTGTGCTTTTCTGGTGTTTTGTTCATTCTGATTTTAGAAGGCCAAAGTAACTGATATTTTTCAATTTTTTAAGGAATTGTGTTCTTTTGATTAATTTTCATCTTTTAATTTATATCACTCATTTATTGCTACAGACTACAGAATATAAATTCATATATTTCGGTTCTTTCTTAAAAATTAACATTTTTCTATATATTGTAGATTGTTGTAAATCATAGTAACATCAGCAAGTTTACAGTGTCAGCTACTGCCAACTCTTGGTAATTTTTTGCTTCTCAGCAAGTAGTTAAATTTGTTGTTGTGGATTTTTGTCTTTTGTTTATTTCATTTTTGTGTTCTTGTTTATTTAGCAATGGTTACTCCATCTGAATGAGTGATTACTGCACATCTGAAGTTCAAGTTGGCAGAGAATCAGAGACATAGAGAGAGAATTAGTTATAACACTTCATGATGAGTTTATTCCATCCTTAAATCCCAAAGTCAAGATCTCATTTATACTCCACCCACAAGTAAAACAAATTTGTTCCTGTTTTTAATGATCATTCACAGTCACTATTTTTAAACTTACTTTTATTAAGTGCTAATCTGTCACTAGGTATTATATTAAGAGCTGAGGAATGACTACACAAGTCGACATATACTAAATACTGAAGGAAACATAAAGAAACTCTTAGTTCCTCCTTATAATACGAATCCAGGTTTTATTACTCATTTATTTAGCCACTTGTTATTAAACACCTTTGATTTGAGGTGTCCTCCCTTCCCATGAGCCTTCTCTGTCAACATTCTTCAGCTTTCCTGGTTCAGAGCTGACTGGATCTTCCTCTGTGGTCACAACATTGAACTTTGAGAGCAATCACTTTTGATCAAAGAATGACAAGGGGGCCATTGAAAAATGCACAAATCCCCGTATAACTGGATTGGTGACAATTCCTCATACAGGGAGACCACACTAAACATATCAAACAATGAGAGTGGAAAGAGAAAGGTAAATAATAGGAATAATAGGAGTTTTCAGTTTTCAAACTGAAAAAAAAAAGTTTAAAGGAAAGTGAAAAACACCACCAGTGGGAGATCAAGTCTGTTTTCTCCCTGACTGCACATCCCAAGCCCTGCCCCTGATATACAGTACTGCTGCAGAGGTAGAATATTGATGCGGATGTGTGAAAGACAAGAACAGAATTTGACCAGCTGTTGAAAAACATGAGAGAAACTTTATGTGGGAAGAAGGAAGAGGTTAAAACTCTGACTCTCCCATGTCATTTTCTTTTAGGATCTGTTTTCCGGAATGGTAGCTGGGAAATTGCTATGTAGATGACCATTCCATTCTCCTTTGACCACAGATGCTGGAAAACTATAATCATCTATATTAGCAGCTAGGATTCTGAATGCAAATTTGGTTTCATCAATTACATTACATGCATTCAAGTGAGATTTGAAAATAGGAATAGGAGTTATGTTTCTTCTGTTTTGATTGTTTTCTCCCGGTCACACAGAGGTGAATATCTAGTTTACTTTTCACAGACCTGCCTAGTGTAGGCAGAAGCTATTCTTGAAGCTTCTTGTGGAGCTAGGTTTCCATAAAGGAGCTTGACAGGTGGCCAAACCCTCATAAATAGTAAACTGGCATTGTACTGAATATATTTATTCTTTAAATCCTAGTGAAATGGATGGCAGTTATACTATGTGCTTGAACAAAACATAAGTCATTGACCATCGGGGACCTGCAAACTTTCTTTTCTACCCCAGAGCAACATCTCCTTCTTCTGTGCTGCTACTTTCTCATCACTGTTAGTGTACATTTTTGTGTAAGTGGATAATTATCAGAATAGACTCCGAGCTCCTTAAGGACACAGGTGTGTGTGTGTGTGTGTGTGTGTATTCTTTATTTAGGCCATTTTTCAAACTGTTTGCCATTTTGCATTTCAGAATAATTATTGTTTTCTATTTGTCATTTCTAAATTTATATGGGTATAAGACGGAATATTTTCAGGAGTGGAAAAGTATTTTCAGATAGATATTACAGTATCGTGTACTAGAACATAGTGATCTTCTTCAGTTCACATCTATTAACTTGGTTGGGAATTGCGGCAAGGTGTGAGTAAGTACCAGAAAGGAGATATAGGCCTTGGAAATATTGATTGCTACTTGGTTTTCCTTTTTGGACTTTGCATTTTTACCCATCTGCAGGACTTTTACTCCTTTTTTTTGAGTAAGTATTTAATGCAGCACTAATGCATCCACATTTTGTTTGCAAATGTGCTGAAATTCTGCATGTCAGTGGACGTAGAACATGGAGTTTTTGAGGTAGATGGAATGTGAGTGATCATTTAACTCAATCTTATTAAATAACAGCTCAAAAATTTGAGGCTGATCTAGATGACATGTCCTCAAAGTTACTTAGCTAGTTTTCTAGCAGAACCTACATTTGAACTCAGTTTTATGACATTCCCATTACCTGCAATCTTCTTGTGCGTCACACCTCGTGACCCATAATTTGTTGTCAAAATTGCACAATTTAAAAGAATATATATACACAAAAAATTATCTGCTTCATTTTTCTATGAATGCAAGATAGCAGAATGAGGAAACATTAGAAAAGGCAGTAAAAGTGTGATTACTGGCCATAGGAAAATGTCTAATGACCAGGATTTGGGGAATGAATTGAATTTATTCACAGAATTATCACAATCTTATGAATAACTTTTAAAAGCAATTAATAGGACAGGTGTGGTGGCTCATGCCTGTAATCCCAGCACTTTGAGAGGCCGAAGTGGGTGTATCACGAGGTCAGGAGTTAGAGACCAGCTTGGCCAACATGTTGAAACCCCATCTCTACTATAAATACAGAAAAAAAAAAAATAGCTAAGTGTGGTGGCGGGCCCCTGTAATCCCAGCTTTTTGGGAGGCTGAGGCAGGAGAATCACGTGAACCCGGGAGGCAGAGGTTGCACTGAGCTGACATAGTGCCACTGCAATCCAGCCCAGGTGACAGTGTGGGACTCTGTCTCAATAAAAATAAAAAAAAATAAAAAGAAAAAAATAAAGAAAAAGCAATTGATAACTCATTGTTTCTGCATTTTACTCATGTTCACATATTTTTATATATTTTTCATAGAGTGTTTAGAGTATAGAAATTAAGTGAAAAGTGATAACTTGCATCCAAATTTTTTTAAAAAGCTCATTGTGTACTCTCATAAGGTATATTGTTTAGCACATAATACTTATTGAAAGATTGCAAAATGTAGCCCTTAAATATTTTTTGCTTCAAATTTATTTGTTATGGTTGCATACAAAATAACCCACTTAACTGTTTATTTGCCCTATGACTTTATTTTGATTTCTACTTTTTTCCTCTGTCCCACAGAATTTTTGTTTCATTAAGTTTTGTTGTTAAAAAAAGAGCTAATCAGAAGTGTGAAGCATTATAAGTGATTAGCAGAGAAGGCAATTATCTGTTTAGAAATAAATATTGCCATCTTTTATATGCAAAGAATATAGTACACTGACGGTAGGATTTAACCATTGCTGGGAAATCAAAAGATGTATGTAATTCGCTCAGCTCAAATGGACCACAGTAGTCTAATTTAATGCAATACTTGTGCTAAACTGGTGATTACAGATGGTGATGTTGAAAATTAAATTTTCAGTTGTGTGTTTTCTACCTGCTAAAGATTCAATGCAAGTAGACAACTCAATTTATTCCCACCAATATGGTTTGTCTGGTTTCCATCCAAATCTCATCTTGAATTGTAGTTACCATAATCCCCATGAGTCTGGTGAGGGACCTGTTGGCAGGTAATTGAATCATGGGGGTGGTTACCTCCATGCTGTTCTCTTGATAGTGAGTTCTCCCAAGATCAGATGGTTGTATAAGCGGCTTTTCCCCTTTTGCTTGGCACTTCTTGCCGTGATGTGAAGAAGGATGTGTTTGCTTCCCCTTCCACCATGATTGTACGTTTCCTGAGACCTCCCAAACCATACTGAACTGTGAGTCAATTAAACCTCTTTCTTTTATAAATTGCCCGGTCTCGTGCAGTTCTTTATAGCAGCATGAGAATAGACTAATACACCCCCCAAATGAATAGTTTATTATCTGATTTTGACAATGATTATTTCTTTTTAAACATTGCAGGCTTTCTTGAGACCTCTATGTGCAAAGTCCTGAGAAATAAGTATATGAGTTTATTCATCTTTGAAGATTTATTGTCAATCTACAGATGCAAAGGATCCAACATCAGGCTATTGTCATTAAATTTTTAGAAATACTACCCACGCAGTAAGATTTTCTGACCTTGCAAGCTAATAAAATGTTTTAATGTATCAGAATCAGCAGAGCATGTGGGCGGATAAGTCACTGAGCCAATTAGTCAACCCTCTCCCAAGAGCTGTGTATGACTTAGTGGAGTGTGTTTAGCATTACAAGTAAATCAACATTGTTGCGGCAAGGAAGCATCATTTCTGAGTCATTTCCATAACTCTGCCACCTTGACTTTCCAATAAAATTCTCCAAGTTTACGACTCTTATAGATTGTAAAAAGGGAATATAGTAGGAAGAAAAATGGATGCCACATATAATCATATGATAACCATTGCACACAGTAGCTTTAAAAATCCGAATGGATTCCTGAGTAATGGAAATAAAGGTGCAGTTCATGTACATAATGAACAATGATAAGCCACTTTTATTAGAAGTGACCCAAACCTATTTTGCTATCAGTTTTTCTTCTTTTCTACTCATGTGGGCATAATCGAACAGAAGAAAAAACAATGAAGTTCCTATGTTGCCAGATGCAGTCGGGGTTGAATTTCAGGCAGACACTTAAAGGTGAGCAGTGAAGAGAACTCTCAAGGCTATCCTTGGGAATTCTTCTAAAGAGCAAAAAGTAAACAATAATAATGTCACTAATTAGAAAACTGTCTATATAATTACATTTTAGTTTTTAAATGTTACCTAAACATTTTATAATCTATCTCACAAACGTTTCCTCTTTGGACACTGAGTGAGTGAGCCTATGAGGCAGACCAGGCAAAGCCTATTATGATTATATTAATTTTGTAGTTAGAAGATGAGTACATAAAGGTAAAACCAACTGCTAAAATTATGTGTTTGAAACAGTCACAACCCAAAATATCTAATAATACCAAGTCCACAAGATTCATGGCTACCTGAAGAATTGAGAATAAAAAGGGGGATCAAAAGATTGCAATAAGGAAGGGGTGTCCTTCCTTATTGGAGAATTGGGTAACCAGTTCTCGATGAGTAATGCTCTCTGGCCTTTTCAAGTCTATCACTTTATCTTTTAATTAAGACAAAACCTTTCTGATCCTAAAATTCATTTTCTTGGCTCCACTTTTTCTGCTCTCCCACCTATTCTTCTTCTTCAATTTCAAATATCTGAAAAGAACAAACAACCTTCCTCTCTTGCCTTTGTAAACATTTGCAACCTGGCTTCTGCCTCTGACTACACTGAAATTGCTCTCTTGATAGTCACTAGTGTTTATTCTTAACTTCAATATTTTGTTCTCGTTAATCCCTCTTTGCTCCTTGAGCTCTCTACAACATTTAGAACTCTTGAAAACTTGCTTACTTAAACTTTATCTGTGAACTTAAATCACACTGTAAACCCCAAAAAGAAATACCATTTTTCAATCACCACTCCTGACTCTTCTAGATCTTTAAATGGGGCCTTGTTTATTTCTTCGGCCTCTGTTCCCATTTCTGAATTTCATATATTCCTCTGGCTTCAAATACCATCTTACTAGCCTCTTCCTAATTTCTTTCCTTAGCATCCACTTTTCTGTTGAGCAACTGGCTTATATGTCCAACTATCTGTTAGACGTCTTAGTATAAACTCAGTTTAATAAAGTTAAGCTTATCTTATTCTTCAAGACTATCTCAATTATTATTCCACCACCCACTTAATTACCTAATTCAAAAAGAAGATAAAACAAAACAAGAAAACATACTTGTTATGGAATCTTCTTTTAAATCGAATCTTTTATTATTTCCTTTCGATTCTATCTCTACCCTTTTTCATCTGTTTTTTGTCTATTCTATTTTTACTATTGTCTCCCTATGTCAGATCTGTCACTTAGAGTACTGAGCTTCTCTGTTGCCTTAGTTTTTCAACAGTAAAAAGAATTTGTATTTGTATAGTATCTTACCACTGTTAGTAGATTGAATAAGCTGTTACCAATAAAACACTTAGACCAGAGCATGGTTCAGAACAATTGTTTAACATATTGTTTAATAAAGTGAATAGCTTTTGCTGCCACTCCTCCTCTTCTTCCCTGTACTCCTCCTGCCACTCCCAGTACTACCAGTACTATTACAATTTCTGTTACTCTCAGGACCAGCTTCATAATACATGGCACTCATTGTAAAATGAAAATGTGAGGGACCTTGTTCAGCAGGCTGAAAATAATTGTGAATAACTTTGCATTGCCTTTTATGTTATTAACCATGTTTCCAAGGTCAATGTCTGTTTGACAGAGGGACTGAGCAGTGTCAAAAAAAATCACTAGATACTTTTTAAAAATGCGAGACAGATTTCATTGGGACCACTGTAGTAGGGGAGAAAAATGTCAGTGTAAATTGGGCTAAATTCCACCAAAACAAATGGTGAGAGACTTTTTAAATGTTCCTGTGTGCTAAAAGAAAAGTATTAAAGGGTGTTAAAGTGGGTTGGTCAATGTGACTGGGCCATCTGAGTTTGTTATGGTTTACTTTCTCAAAGGAACCGAGAGATAGAAGAACTACCTTCCTGGATTATTGCATTTTAAAGAGATGACTCCCAGGTCCTTGAGGAGATAATGTGTAGGTAGTAGGAAATTTATATCTTAAAAGGACAGAGAAAGGATTTATAATTACAAGTTTTCTAAAGTATCTGCTCTAAGAAAAGAAAGGCCAGAGGGCTATATATAGGTTTTGTCTGGAACAAACAGTAAGTTATTTTGGCAGCTGTGTTTGTCAGAGTTTTCCAGAGAAAAGAGAATAAAAGAACCAATCGAATATATATTATAATATGAATGGATATATATATATTTCATATATATATATATGAGGTATAATGTAAGAAATCAACTGTCAGCTGACATGATTATGAATGCTAGGAAGTTCCAAGATCTGCACATGGCAAGCTAAAGACCTGTGAGAATTGATGGTGTAAGTTCTAGGCTGAACGCCAGAAGGCCTGAGACCCAAAAAGACCTGTTTCAGTTTCAGTCTGAAGGCAGACTAGGTCGATGTCATAGCTCAAGGCAGTCAGTCAGGAGGACTCTCCTCTTACTCATGGGAGGGTCAGGGTTGGTTTGTTGTTGTTCTATTCAGGTCTTCAACTGCTTGAATAAGTCCCACTACTCACATTAGGGAGGGAAATATGCTTTCTTCAGTCTAGTCTATTGATTTAAATGTTAGCCTCACCCAAAACCACCCTCACAGACATATCCAGAATATTTGAGCAAATATCTGGGCACCTTCTGGGCCAATCAAGTTGAAACATAAAAGCAGCACTAAACTTTCTCAGGCAGGCATTTTAAGTGGGGGCTTGGATTATCTTAGGAACGTGGTCGTGGGACAATAGAAACCATGCTAAAGTTTGGTGAACTCTCTCCGTGCATTGAGTTGGTGGAGTCGTTTGTGCCAAGAGATTTGTAGTTCTTAACTGTCAGCATTATTACTACGTAATCTTTCTTGGAAGAGTTTCATGAGATTTAATTGGTAAATGTTTTAAATCAGTTTAGAATTCTGAGAAAAATTTAAATGGAGACTTGTTATGATAAAGATATTTTGATGAAAAGAGTGTATTGATTTGTGTACCTGTGCAGAATTGTGAGTTTTAAAGTTGAGCTAATTTATTTATTTTAAAGGCCTATATGTTCAGTGCATATTGTTTATTACATTCATATTGCTACCTCATGATGTCTTTACGGACATCTAGCCATGCACATGATATTAGCTACTTTGAAAAGGCGGGGGGTTGGGGGTAAGGGGAGGGATAGCCTTAGGAGAAATACCTAATGTAGATGACAGGTTGTAGGTGCAGCAAACCACCATGGCACATATATACATATTTAACAAACCTGCAGGTTCTGCACGTGTATCCCAGAACTTAAAGTATATTTTTTCAAAAAAGAAAGAAAATATGAGAACAATGAATCCAGCAATATAGATTTGTAATTTCAGAAAATATGCTTCTGTAAAATAAATAGAGAAAGTTTTATGACACATATAGTTTTCTCTTTAAAAATCAATGTTTTTCAATTTACTATTGAAGAATTTACAATTGCATACCTAAATCTTGTTATAGAATTTTATCACTACAATTAAATAAATACTGAGTATAATAAATATTTAGTAAGTGCATCCATAGCAATATGTACCGTGGAAAACAAGTTTTATCTCCTTTTGTACACATATCTTTTAACCCCATAACTCTTCTTAATTTGAAAACCCCTTTCCAGGTATGAAGGCTTCTTCTTCTAAATGAAACCTCAGACCTTAAGAATTTTAACTTGTGCACCTTGCATTTACTTTTCCCTGGCGGATTTCCTAATATATGTATTATTGAGCCTTTTAAAATTCTTTTGCAGGAGAGGAAGTAATCCTGAGCCAAGTTCAGCCTCCAGAGAAAGTCTTTCTCAATACTTTCTTTCATGGCCTCTCTTCTGCATATCCAAGCCTCTTAATGTTTTAAATTATGTCCATAGAGTCAGGGTCATTTATAATACATGTGACATTCCTTTTTACAGACCGTAGTCCCACCCACAGAGAGTTTTTGCTTTAGCAGGAGTAGATTAGGAGTTGTCAAATAAATACATCAAACTACGAGGTGTTATAAGTATGATGAAAAGAAAGCAAGTAATTGATAGGTAGGTAGGCACGATAAGTGACAACTTTTAACAGATGAACAAGGAGGGTTTCACTCTTAAGGTAACGTTTCAGAAAGGAGACATGAGAAATAAATAGATGAGTAGTTTTTTTGTTTTTGTTTTTTGTTTTTTGTTTTTTTTTTTTTAAAGATGGATTCTCTCTCTGTACTCAGTCTCCAATGGAGTGCTGTGGTGCGATCTTGTCTCACTGCAACCTCTGCCTCCTGGGTTCAAGCAATTCTCCTGCCTCATCTTCCCGAGTAGCTGGGACTACAAGCTTATGCCACCATGCCCAGTGAATTATTTTGTATTTTTAGTAGAGCTGGGGCTTCACCATATTGGCCAGTATGGTCTCGATCTCTTGACCTCGTGATTCATCCACCTCGGCCTCCCAAAGTGGTGGGGTTACAGGCGTGAGTCACTGCGCCCAGCCTAGATGAGTAGTTTTTAAGGAAATTAAGAATACAAAGAGTCTAAGCAGTTTGTAGAAAGTGTAAGTGTCCTGAGGCAGAAGTGAACTTAGTCTATTCTAGGAATTGCAAAGAGGCCAGTGTGGCTGAAACAGAGTAAATCATTGAAGAATGGTAAGAAAGAAGCTTTGAGAATAATGGTGGGTCAGGTCTCATAGGTCTTTGCATACCATTGTAAGGATATTGTCTTTCACTTTATATTTAAAGCCATTTAAGTGTTTTGTGAAGAGTAGTGGCATATTTGACCTACATTTTAGAAAAATTACCCTTGCTGCTGTGTTGAGAATAAATTAGAAGAGAGTGAGTTGGGAAGTAGAAAAGTGAATGAGATGCTATTGAGATAATGGTGAGTTGGATAAGGGTAGTAATATAGAAAGTAATGCAAAATGACTTGATTCTGGGCTTATTTTGAAGGTAGAGCTAACAAGTATGATCAGACATTTGAGAAACAGGGAAATTAAGAATGAATCCAAAACTGTTGTCCTGGAAAATTAAAAAAGAAACCACTTTATGTGTTATTTTCTAGGAAGGGGCACTATCCAGAGTTCCATAGTTGACAGGATATTTCTGAAATTCTATTATTGCTAATTTGAGAAGAAATAGACTAAGTAGTTGGTTGTGTGAGCCGACAAAGTCTTGGCCAGACATATACGTTTAGGAGTTGTCAGCATTTCAATGGTGTCTAGAACAATGAGGTTAGATGAGTCACGGAAGGAGCAAGGTAGATAGAGATGGTAAGAGCCCCAGTGATTAAGTCCTGTGGTCTTCTCAATATCTGCAGACTGAAGACACAGTACACTACAGTGTCTTTCCTCTAAAGTGAGGAAATCAAGATATTGTCCTGGAGCTCAGTGAAGAACTTATTTCAAGAAGGAATAAATGACCTGTGATAGTTGGCCACTGGATTTAGCAATGTAGAAATTGTTGGTGATCTTGACAAAAGCGATTTCAAAGGAATGATTGAGTGAAAGCTTGAATAAACTTGTTTCAAAAGAAAATTGGAAAAAAGTTGTAGGACTCGGAAAATATCAAAAATATCAAAAACTCCTCAGATTTTGAGTTATGTTATTGCTAATAAAAGGGACCAGATATATAGGATCAAGAAAGAGTTTATTAAAGAAGGGTGAAATTCTGTCATCTTTGAATGTCCCAGGAAAAGAATTTTCAATTCTATTTCTACTTATAGGAGAGAGTCCCTTAGGAATCTCAGTGTCATTTAGAAAGTTATTCAGATAAAAGAAATGTCATCATGACCAGAGTCAGCTAGAGAACACAAAAGAAACAGTAACCATAGACAAGTCAGTACATTGGACTGAAAAGTAATAAAGACTGATTATCATTAACTCTGGAAAGCTTGAATCTGAAAATTAGGAAACTTTCATCTGCCTTAAATGTATATACTCTTTTTTCTAACCACGTATATATGAATTATTTTATATTCTCAATAATGTTGGTAGTAAGTGGAAGCTATTGTGCTCTTACACTGAGGCAAGAAAATGCTACTTCCAAAGTTGAGTCTTAACCTAACCTCTCCAGCAATTTTTACTTTCATATAGTGCATTGATGCCACAGGATAGACTAGGGCCCCTAGTTTTCCATTCTAAAGAGAAGATCCATATTCAAGGAAGATGACTAATAAAAAAGATAAACAGTCATGTAAAACGTAAGCAAAAGGTGAATTAAAAAATATAGTAAAATAAGTAAAATATATTTATAGTTAAGTAAAACAGTGCAGTTTACATGGGACAATCACATTATAAACATTGAAATCAAGGGTGATTTAGTACCAGGTTGTCTCTAGGCCCACAGATAGAGCCAAAGCATCTAAGAAACAAACATAAGGTAAAATTAGTTTAAGGACTCTGACAGGGAGTTAATTACAGAATAAACCCTGTTATCTGTTGTAGAGAGGAAGTTTGCTGTCCTTGTTAAACAGATTTTTTAATTAATAAGGAATTATTGCATACACTATACGGCAGGATTATCAATTTTCCAAAGAATTAGAAAACAATGGAATATATTTAACACTAAATTAAATCAAACACAATTTAATCTTTTTAATGACTCCAAAGTCCGTGAGACGTACTTTACATAAGTAAATGAGATTCAGCAGCAGTAGAATGTGACACAAATATATAGCGATGCAGTAAGAAACCAGGTTATTGATTAGATTCTAAGTAAGGGGTGAAGTTGATAATACTAAAGTCCAAATCATAGAAATGTATAGATATGTCAGCTGTTTGTTATATAATACCAGAAGATTAGTTGTGATAATTGAAACCACTCATTCATTATTTTTTTCATCCCACATTTGTTCAGTCTTCAGCAAGCTTGTTATTGTATTATTGTATTGTTATCCGTTGGAATTATATTAATAAAGCATTATTTCTTCAGGAAGTTGACAGTGTAGTTCAGAAGGCAGAAAAATAAAAAAAGACAGAAGTATGCCTGATGGTATGGAAGCAGAGATTCTTCTTCATCTTTTTTTTTTTGTCCCAAGAGTTGGGTTGGGAATAAGAGAAACATTTCTGGAAAGGTTCACATCTCTAAGTTAGAAATTCTGGGATTTCTTGCATTGTATCAATAAGACATACAGGAACGTATTTAACAGAAGAGATAAGTGGACCTAGTTGGGTAAAGAATTGGAGGTGAAGGTCTTGAATGTTGTCCATTCAGACTAAAGTACATGAAAGGACAATTCCTCTTGGTGACCTTAACTGATGACTGAAAAGGTATGAGAAATCTTGTTTCACTGAGTTAGTAATGCCCAGAACAGCCCACTTTTTACATAGGAAAGTAACCGTTTATTCACATGCAATTCTGGTTTCTTTATCAGTGCCTACAGGGATTAAAGTGCAGTAAATTTCACAAGAATTCATTGATTTCATACATCAATAAGCAATGATATTCAGGCAAAAGGATTTAAGCAACCATTTATTAATCCACAATAACAACATATGTATCATTCAGAGTCCGGTGAGGAAACAAGCTACAACAGTTGCTTTTTATCGTCATTGTTGTTTGTTTTTAACCAAAAGCACTTAATATAAAGATTTGATACCAGTTTTTGGAGTTCTGCAGAGGCAGAAAGATTATACTAAAGTATTGGGTATAGTAAGTACTGAAGATAGTTTCAATCTAAGTCTGGGGCAATTAAATTTTGGGGTTATTAAAACTTTGGAGATGGAGTACGGATTTTGCAAAGCAGAAACTCAGATGTTGGAAACTTAGGTGTCTGAGGAGTTACTGCTCCCTGCATTGAAGTTGATGTCTCTGGGATGGAGGGTGTGTGATGAAGTTGTTTCTGAAAGTGTTGGGAAAAGTGCAAACTGAAATCAACTGCTGTTATTGAAATGAAATGTCACTGTCAAGCTGAAAAAGTGCTGCCACGGTGATGCTGAGAGCAGCAGGAAGCAAAATCAAGGAAGACAAAATAAACAGTAAGGAGTGTGTTTCTTAGTTTTCCTCAATTCGTAAAGTGCTTTTCTCGTACCTTCTACTGGCTTACAGGAGAGACTTACAGAAGCCAAGAAAACACAGCAGAAATATGATTGGCAGGTCTCAGCACCACGTCATGAAGGGTGAGTTTGAAACTGAGAGCAGTAGTAATAACTGAAACTAAACTTACAACACAGATATCCCAGGAGTTAACATATTTGCACATAGTTCTTTATTAGTCCCATGTAATTTAAATTGTGAGAAAAAGTTTGAAATTTATCGAGAATTTGCTTTTTCTCCCATGGAATTAAATGCTGATTACTCAATACATTTACACTTTGAAAACGTTTGATTTGACAAATGCTATAGAATATTGTCAATTAGAGTCTCAATATACTTCAAAACACAGAAAACTCGGCTGAGTAAATGGTTTGGTGTTGGTTATTTTATTCTTTGCTGTTTTACTTAAGATTAATGTTCAATTTGGTTTCTTGGAATTCAGTGTGGAAATTTTGCCTTTATTAGGTATATTAGAACATAAACTACAAAATACGTATTAAGACAAGATAATGCTTTTGCATTTCTTTCCTTTTTCATGTTACTTAAAGGAGGCTGCTTTTAGTTTCAAAATAGTCTCATTTCAGCCTTATTATGCTTTTATAATTATCTCAAATATCAGCCAACAATTAGTAGTTGGGAGAAATGAAAGAAACTGGTTGTTTGATTATCTGTGTAAAAATCTGAAAAGAACATGAGATTAGAAGAGCCATAAGCTAAATTATTGGAACTCCTACAAAAGCTATAGATATTCCTCAACTCAAAGTCACTCAACGATGAAATAACATTTACAGGAAATTATTTATTTTACATTATTAATGTTGGTGTTAAATCATTCAGTTGTGCTTCATGTCAAAACTTTGTTTCTTAAGGGGAAAAAGGTAGGCAGAAAATTTGATCAAGCAAAACAGTAAGAAATAAGATTTTGTAAAATAAGTAGATTTTAATTGAATGAATTGCTAAAGTATTATTTTCTCCCAAGTATTCTAAGTCAATTTTTCATATGCATCACTGCATAACACCAACATTACTTACAAAACCCACTTAGCTTTTTGCTTCTATTCTTAACTCTTTAAGCTAAACTGTTACATTTATATATTTTACCTGGCTCTCAAGATGATGTATTACATTTTTCAAAATAATTTGATTCAACAACTCTATTAGCTACTGTTTCTTAAAATTATTATGGAGTTCTGTGAGTTTTCTGATTTCTTCTCTGGAAATATTTCTGCTTTGAAGGAAATTTAACATTAAGTTGAATGTTTGTACCTAACATAAATTATAATATATATTTTCAATATTGAAGACTAAAGAAGATATTATCTTTTTAGTTTACAGGGAGATATCTTTGTATGTCCTTTTGAATAGTTTTTTTTTTTTTTTTTACTTTCTTAAAACTAGGAAAATCATGTTTATATTTTTTATGCAATTAGTTAAACTAATAAGCATGTTAGACTTGGCTTTAAAGGGAGAAAAATACAAAATGTTAAGATCATAATCTTAGTTTTTAAATGTCTCAACAACAGTTAAAAATTTTTAGTCACAGCAAAGAATAAAATATGGCATTCATATTGAAAAACGTGTTTTTACTGCTGAATAATAGCTTACCTCAAGGTCATAAGTAATAAAATATATAATTGATAGTAATATTAGTATTAGTCATACTAGTTATCATTATTACTGGAGTACTCTTGTCAGCACTGTGCTAGACTTAACAAAGACTTGTCAATTACTTTTTATGTATTACACATTAGGTGAGATTATTTATACCTCAAATGTTAATAAAGAAAATTTTCTGCCTTCAAAGAGATAAAATCATGTGATATGTGTAGGACATAGAAATATGGTTTTTAACTTTCTCATTCGTTTCTTTATACACTAATTTAACAAGTATCCATTTTTTCAAGCCTATGCTGAGTAGTGATAATTTAAAGGTGAACAGATGCAGACAACTTTCCAAAAGGAGCCTGTAGTATGGTATAGGAGGCTGAAATTAATGAAATTGATATATAAATAAGCTCTAAATTGAACTGTTATAAATACTACAATGGGGGCTGCATGCATTATGAAAGCATATGAGAGAAGTTTCTGTCCTATCTAAGGAGGTTAGGAAAAGATGATCTAGCTGAGTTATGAATGATAAATGAGAGTATATTGAGTGTATCTAGTATATGGGATTGACGCACTGCAGGGAGGAGACAACATTTTTACAAATAAAAACAGCATGTACTAAGGCCGTGTGGCAAGGCAAAGAAGGTGTACTGTAAGAAATGAGAGGAGAGAAATTGACTATTTTGGTATATACAATTCAAACTAATCAGAGCCTTTGAGTTCCTGTTAAGGATTTTAATATTTATTATAACTATTTAGAGAATGTTAATATGGTTTACTCAATCAACTATACTGGTGGTATGTTAAACCAATGTTATCTTTCATTTTAAAAAGTTGCTCTGACTCAGTGAAAAATTGGTAGAGAGAACTGAATAACGAGAAATCTGCAGGGAGACAATGTAGGAAACTATGCTTACTGATATTTGCATTTGATTCCATAGGCTCATTTAATCCGTAAGAATCGCTAGAACCCGGGAGGCAGAGGTTGCAGTGAGCCGAGATTGCACCACTGCACTCCAGCCTGAGCTACAGAGCAAGACTCCTTCAAAAACAACAACAACAACAAAAACTGCTATTCTAGATGCTTAAGAATTAAATGTTAAAAAGGAAATAGGTAAGACGAATAAAGGAAGTTCAAGTCTATTTAATCATGGAGGTAATAAGTAGAACAAATCCATGGATTTCGATCTCTTTCCATGTAGTAGGATTTTTATACAGGAGTTCAAGACAGAAAAGATGAGATCATTCTGTCTTTTAGACATTGGTTTATTTTGTAAAGTTTTTCTAATGCTAAGGGATTAAGAAACACATCTACAGAGGCATCTATCTCAGGTCTTTAATCATTCTTGGTATACATTTGTTTCTTACAATTTAGAATCCTGCCAGGATAGGGCAGATGACTTTAGTATTCATTTGTAATCCACAATAATGATGATGATATCAATAAAAACAAAATAATAGTATTCAGCTTGTGTGTACAATAAAATAAACACTTCTCTAAAACGAAGTATCTCAAAAATAAAACTCCAAGGTAGAACTTTTTATTGTTATTACCCTAATTTCAAATATGAGAAAATTTTGGAAAAGTAACACACATAAAATTATATAGCTAATAATAAGAAGAAATTCAATTCAAGCCAGTGTCTGTTTGACTCCAGAACTCATATTCCAACTTATTTCTTCATACTTTCCCTCATTAGGAAGCAGGTGGGGGGCTGCTGTGAATAGTGAGTAAAGTCGTTCTGTATATTGCTCCTTTTAAGCCTACTACTTTATAGAGGTGTTAAGTACAACAGACAGGGGTGATTTGAGGTAGAGAATAAAATAAGTAAAACATGATTTTCATGAGTATTGGTAGAATCATAAGAAACAGATATTCTGGATCAACACAGAAGAATGATGTTTTCAACTTCCTGTTTCAAACTGCCATAAAATGTTTAAAACAATGAAAGCAATATTGTGAAAATATTTCTCCCCTTTTCTCGTAAGAGACAGGAATGTAATATCTTTATTAAATATTTGGCCATTCATTCACCTTAAAACTTTCCATAGAATATTCTATTTCTCTGTAAATAAAGGGAAAAATTTCATCATTGTTTAATTGTACTTTTATTTACAAGCTTTGTGGAATATTGAAATAAGTAATAAAAATAGAACCGAGTTTGTTCAGATAATACAATAATGATAGTGAAATGTTTTTATCTCTCTAGAGATGAAAAGCACCACCATTTTTTCTTGTTATAGCCAGAGTTGGAAGGAGCTTATACAGTGGATAGAAGTTGAATACACTGTGTGGGTTTATAAAATACGAGGAGAACATGACATGCTTGGTTATGAATATTATTGACTGATTCTGCATTCAATGATTTAAGATATTTTTAGAAAACTTATTTGATGTTGTCATATTTGAGCAAGATTTAAACATTTTTTCTTTTCCCTTTAATGCTGCTCTCTGTAGGTGGTCTTATAAGTTAGATTTTACAGAAAGAGTTAAAAATAATCTGAGTTTGTTTGTTTAACTTTCCACAAGTAGAAATCCATTCAGATTAAAATGTCTCCATTGCATTCTTTCCCTCTTTAACGTTAGGTTCCAACCACTAGAAATATCTAAAGCTAAGTTCAAAGTCTATTTTAAGTTATGGAGCTAATGTGCAAGATAATGACATAGCTTATTTAATGCAAGCAGAGAGAATATATTCTTGTCACTGGAAAATTATATGTATAATACCTAGCATTTTATTAACGCTCTAGTATATCCTCCAAAGAAGTTCATAATATAAAGACATAAAGTTATTTTTTCTCTATTCATACATTCTTTAAAGCACTCTGAAAAGAAAAATAACATGCTAAAATTGTTTTGTTTCTTGCAACTCAACTCAGGTTTAAGTGGAACCCAAGTCTGCATAATTTCCTCTATGATTTGGCAATTCTCTCTCTGCTTAGTGCAAACCTAATAAAGCTTTTCTGCAAAATAAAGGCTTGCTTTTGGGAAAGCAGTTGTAGAAGGCTGCGAAACAACAGTGAAATGAACAATGGTAACCTCAATTTCTTAATTGAGGTCATTGGTTAGCTTTAGAGAATACTGTATACACAATTAAGCAAGCATTTCAAACTGTTCTTCCTTGTTAACTGGTTTTGAGATATTCTCCTGGACAGAAAATTGATAGGCATGGTAAACACGCTCTACTTGCCTAATTAGCTCAGGTAAGTACAATTACTGGTGTTCAATATCTATCAACAAAGCAAAGGTGCTTTAAATGTCATATAAACACTAGAAATAAAAATAAACCACAGAGGGATTTCACACAACTAGCCATGTGAATGAAAGTTGACTTCTTGATAATCCTGTCTTGTGATGTAGGAAACTAAACTTTGAGAAAGAAAGGCAGTAAGATAAAACCTTCTTTGATTTTAAATTGCCATTGCTGAGAGTTAGAGGGGAATTTTAGAGGATGTTTTCTAGCTTTATGAAACCTCAAATTAACTTGAAATACTGAAATAGTTATAGTTATTTAAATAAATAAGCTTAAATATCATCACCCCAAATTCTCCCATCCTGCAGTCTTTCCCACCATACCAAGGAGTTTATTAGTGACCTTCAAGAAAAAAAGGATTCTGTCCTAGAATGCTATCAAGTCTACAAGTGCAAACATGTTGGGTTTTCAAACTCAATTTCTCTTCTGGTGTAAATTGCTAGAATGTCGTTTTCTTCTAAAATCGCTTCACTGCCTCTTACATAAAGCCTTTCTGTTAAGCCTGCCTTTCTTTCATGTGGTCACTGCATCGGCATTCCTTAAGTAGTTACTTTGTGTTAGAGACAGTAGTAACATATATTTGAAATGCCTTATGCTGTAAAGAATGTCCCAGTGTAATGCACAGGCTTTAATGGACAGGCTTGGTTGAGTTTTAGCATCCCTCCTCCTTTCCCCTCTTCTTCCTAGGAGAACCCTCTCCCTATGTAGCTCATGTGACTTAGGGTATCTTGCCTCTATCTTGAGCTCCAGGTGTTGAGTGATTGAAGGGTAATTCCATCTCCCTTCCAAGAAAATTGAATAATGGGCTCATCACCTGTTGAGCAATCATCATTAATAGAGATTCACTGATGCTTTTGGCAAAATTATCCTTAACTTTTAAATTCTTAGGAGAGTTTTCACAATCCTTTTTTCTAGGATCCAGTAAAGTATAAACAGCAAGACAGAAAATGCTTTAGTCATTTTTTTTTGCATGAAGAAAGCCACCCGAAGAGGAAAGAAACGTAGAGAGGAGGGCACATTAAAGGCAAGAGTAGTGCAAAGAAACCACAGCCGTGGGATTAAGCTAATTCTCAGAAAACCCATCTTGCCTCCACACTGTATTACTTTTATGTCAGTATATATTATTTTTTCTGTTACTTGGAGTCATAATACTTTAGTTGATAATCCAGAGGAACCTATGGTCACAAAGACCAATTAATGTCCCTCCAATTATTCAGAACTCTTTCATACTTCCTCGTATTGTTTTTTCATCTTTTGGCCACAATTTACCATAACAAAACCCAATATACTTTCTTTTTCAACAAGTCAGGACCACCTGCTTATTAGTATATTATGCAAATAAATTTGTTAATTAGTTTATTGTTTTTGTTAATATAATACATGCATATAGTTTATGTGCCAAATAGTCCTGAAATGCTATGTAACATATGGATGTAATTCATTATTTAAAATTCTCTGAGAATATCAGCTGAAAATTTTGAGAAATTTTTCTACTTCTGATAATGTCTGCATTTGCTCTAGTTTCTTATTTTTTCTGTTTAGTTCGGTATTTATTTCTAAATACGAGACTTACAAATATCTGGTGATTTTTGGCTATTTTTGAAGATTAAGATACTAATAAATAAATGAAAGTCTTTTAGAAAAAACTTTGAAATACTTTCAGCAAGTAACTTCTGGGTTTGTTTATGTTCCTTCATCATAACAGGTTTCTTCTATATTTTATCTCCTTTGCTGACTTCTCTTGTTCACAAATTTTAAATTGCATTCTCTGCTGAAATACCTCATTAGCAGAGAATTCCTTAAGCAGCCTATTGAAGATGCAAGTTCCCACCAGCCACTCTTCATCTGTATTAGTCTGTTTTCTCACTGCTGATAAAGACATACCTGAGACTGGGAAATTTATAACAGAACAAGATTTAATGAACTCACAGTTCCACATGGCTGAGGAGACATCACAATCATGGCAAAATCCAAAAGGCAAATATCACATGCAGACAGACAATGGAAAAGAATAAAAGCCAAGTGAAAGGGGTTTCCCCTTATAAATCCATCAGTTCTCATGAAACTTATTCACTACCATGAGAACAGTATGGGGGAAGCTGCCGCCATGATTCATTTAGCTCCCACTGGGTCCTTCCCATAATATGAAGGAATTATGGGAGCTGCAATTCAAGATGAGATTTGAGTGGGGACACAGCCAAACCATATCACTATCTCTTAGATTCAGTCCTTTGAAACGCTGGTCTCTATTTAAGATTATATTACTTATCTTTATGCACTTATTTATAGTCTCTCCCCCTTCTCTTGGTGACTAAGTTCCAAGAGGGCACAGATAAGGTTCTCTTCAAATCTGCTTTGCCATTTACTACAGTGCCTGGTTGATAATGATTTCTCAAGAAATACTCACTGGATGAATATGTTATGCCTAAATCAGTACTAAGTGTGATACTTTCTTTTCTCTCCTTCCTTCCTTCCTTCCTTCCTTCCTTCCTTCCTTCCTTCCTTCCTTCCTTCCTTCCTTCCTTCCTTCCTTCCTTCCTTTCCTTCTTTCTTTCTTTCTTTCTTTCTTTCCTTTTTTGACAGGGTCTCACTTTGTCACCCAGGTTGGAGTGCAGTACTGCAATCTCGGCTCACTGCAGTCTTGACCTCCCTGGTTCAAAGAATCCTCCCACCTCAGCCTCCCAATTAACTGAGACTACAGGTGCACACCACCATGCCTGCTAATTTTTGTATTTTTTGTAGAAATGGGGTTTCATCATGTTGCCTGATATGGTTTGGCTGTGTCCCCGCCCCAAATCCCATCTTCAATTGTAATCCCCATAATCTTCATGTGTCAAGGGAGAGACCAGGTGGAGGCAACTGAATCATGGGCGTGTTTTCCCCCATGCTGTTCTCATGATAGTGAATGAGTTCTCAGGAGATCTGATAGTTTTATAAGAGTCTGGTAGTTCCTCTTGTGTTCATTCTCCTTCCTGACTCCTTGTGAGAAAGGTGCCTTGCTTCCCCTTCACCTTCTGCCATGATTGTAAGTTTCCTGAGGCCTCCCCAGCCATGCCGAACTGTGAGTCAATGAAAACTCCTTCCTTTATAAATTACCCAGTCTTGAGCAGTTCTTAATAACATGTGAAAATGGACTAATATATTGCTCGAGCTGGTCTTGAAGTGATTCTACTGCCTCGGCCTCCGAAAGTGCAAGGATTACAAGTGTGAGCCACCACACCCAGCCTAGTGGGTTTCTTCAAAGGGAGGATTGTTTTTTTTTTTTTTTATGAAAGCTCTTTTCTGGAGGGAGGTGTAAGTAGAAAGATTGGCTCAAAGGAGATTCCAGAGCAGTCACGATACTTTAAGACCTCCTAGGTGTTATGTTCAGTGTGTGCACTAGACAGCGTAAACCATTGAATCAAAAATTACAAGGAAAGCCTCCTAGCATTTTCTATAAATTAATCTCAGTGCATATATGTTGAACATTAGGACCTAGATGATTGGAAAATAAAATAATCCCCTGCTGAAAAAATAGTGATGTGTTCAGTGAATCTGTCATTCTGTCAGATAAAAGACTGAGAGACTCTTCTTAATTTAGTCTAGGGAATTTTTAAAGCAGTTCCTTTGGAAAAGTATTCATTTTGCTTAAAGCTGCACTTGGCAAATGATGCCCAACAAGATGAATAATTTAAATTCATTGAAGGTATTCTACGTGTTAACAGACAAAACATTAAGGAAGAGAAGAGAGCATCCAGGTATCATTTCCAAGAAATATTGGGCAGTGAACATTTCATGTATTTGGGAATTCTATTAATGACAGAAGATGAAAAGTGGGCTGAAAACCTTTGTTATTGGTTTTTTTTCTGTGAATTCAGATATTAGACTTTGATCAAATGCTGCAAATGTTTATTGACTGGCTTCTGTGTGGAGGATGCTATTGGATTTAGTTACTGGGAATACATAATATGGAAAACCTTTCCTTATAAGATGAACTCAATACAAACAAATGTTTGCAACACAAATAATAAAGTGGTATGTACAAAGTAAAATGAATTTGCGTGAAAAAGAAGCAATTATTTCTGGTTTGGAGGGTATGTGGCTGAGAGCATTCTAGGAAATTTGAAGAATACTTGTAAACTCTGAACACTTGTTGGGGCTTTAAAGTCCATAGGGAGAAATTCAGATTGTACTATTCCAAATTTGACAGAAGTTTTACTGGCTTTGACAATTTTGAGATTGAGTTTTCTGGGAGCAACAAGGGGTGTAGAATAGAACAGTTCACGTGAGGATATGCGTGTATGTGAATGTTTGTGTATGCAGAGACCGACAGACCCCACTCTAGTGGCATGTATGCACAAGGACTCTGTTTCATTTCAAAATGTGCTTAAACTTTATAAAATTTGATTTACATATTAGACGTCTATCATTTAGGCTTACACAGAAGGAATCAGAGAAGTTGTTTCAATATGTGACTGCTATGTTTTAAAATAATCAACAAGATTAAAAAGTCTCTATAATTCACATGCTTTTAAATATGGAAGTGGGACCCTCAGTTTGCAACCCAAACTATTTGTGACACATATGCTTATCCTCCTTGATTATATTTACATTTTCTATAAAAGAGATCTTGAGATATTAAAATTAAAAAAAAAAATACACCAGCAATTACTTGGGTTTGAAGTAGGGAGGGGAAACAGGATTGATGTCCATGATGCTTCATACAAGTGCAGTAGTAAATTTTCCCAGATTGGTCGTTATTCCTCTGTCTCCTTTAACCTTGGAACATATTAGGTTTTACTCCTCTGTGGCTTACAAGGCATAACATTTATTAGCTGAATATTATGCAGAGTGGTTACCATTAATTACTTTGATATAAATATGGATAATAATACTCAGTTTTAAAATAAATTAAAAGTTGCTGTTTTTTTTTTTTTTTTTCTGGAGTCCTATTTGTCAAGAGAAAAAAAAGACTCTTCTATGCTTAAAAAGAACCAACATCTAAACAAATAATTTTCTATTATTGAAGCAAAACAAAAACACGAAAATGTTACTTTTGGCATCAGTTCAATAATTTAGATTGGAAAGTATTTATAACAAAGAAAACAAGATATTATTTATTATGTACTAAATACATGTTACACATTCCACTAGCTCATTTCTAATATTAATATCCTCACGAGACAAAAGGAAATAATGCAGGCAATTCATGTGTCAGTGCTTGGGTTATATATTGTTGTCTAAAATATTTCATTTTCTTTACTCTTTGTAATTTCTAGACCAGGGAAGTTTTAAACTTTGACCTTCAAGAATTTTAATTCTAATCATGTAACTAAAATAAAAAAAAAAATGTGTCTGTGTGTGTACATATCAGTTTAAGAACTGTCAGACTTTTCTGAAAAGGTAATTAGTAATTCATGAAAATTAGAAAAGTCTCTCATCTATGGGCATTTGGTCTCGGAGGTATAGACTGAGGTGTAAGACCAAAAAATTTCTGTAAACACATACAGCTGCAGGCTTCCTGCTGATCTGGTAATCTACATCCTTGAAAAAGACAAGCTTCCTTCCTGCCCAGTACCAGGAGATGAAAACCCAAAGGCAAACAGTTTGTATGGAAAGTATTTTACTTGCAGGAACAATGCTGCATAAAATGTGAAATACCTCATAAGACTTTATATCCTCTTACATATAGTTATACATTTTCCTGAATTATAAATATGGGTTATAAAAATTATATTTGTTTTTCTACAATTATCAATTCCCTTTGCTCCTTGTTACCATCATTGTGAAACATTTACATTATATACAAAATAAAAGAAAATATAGAAACCAAAATATATCTTGCCACTCTGATATAAAGAACAATAATGTTTTAGAAATTTGCTTTTTATGTATTTTTCTATGGCTATACTCATATATCACATCCTATTATCATCCATTTAAACAGCACAATTCATTTTGCAGATTTTAAAGTTTTTGTTGAACTTCCTCCTAAACTCCTCTGTAAGTTAACAATCTTTCATGAATCTTTTCATAGCCTTTATTAGGCTCCTATCATATTAAAACATCAGCATGTAGAAAATGTTGGTCATTTTTTAGTATGTGGGGTCATATTGTACACACTGCTTCCTTGTATCTTTTCTCAAACACACTTTTTAGAAACCTTTTTTGAATTGCCTGATGTAAAACTAACTAATTCTATTTAATGGTATTGCCGAACCTCAACTTATCTAATCATCAAACTATTGATAAGCATATACTTAGCTGCTTATCTTTTGTAACTATGAAATATGTTGCAATAAATCTTGTATAATAAATATCTTAAAGTAACTGTGTTCGTAACTCATTTTTAACTGAAATTCATATTGCCAGATTGCCTTCCAAAACGATTAAATTTATTTCCAGAAATCATCTGTGACATACTACCTTCTATTTCATCTCAAATATCAGAAGTCCCTATTACTCTTTAAATTTTGTCAATCTGATGGATGAGTGCTAAATTGTTTTTGTTAAATGTTCATTTCCATAGAGAGTACTGACTTTAAACCTGTTTTCACTTATTTACTGTCATTGGCTTGTCTCTTTTGTGATATGCTGTTTAATTTTTTACTTGTTCTCATAAGTTTTCTTTAACCTTTTAAAAATCAGTTTCTTACTCATGTATTTTATATTATAGATAATTTTCTTCATTAACATTGCAAAATACTTTTCTCAATCTCTCAGATCCATTTGACTTTGTTTAGAATATATTATATAGCATGTCAAAGAATTAATTGCACAGCAAATATGTTTCTTTGTGGTTTCTTAGTTTTCTTACATACTAATGATATGCTTAACCTTAGCTTATGTTATTCTAATTGCCTGCAAATTATTTATTTATTTTATTCATTTAATATTTGAGTTTATAATTCATCTGGTTTGTATTTTATATGGTATGTGATATGAGATACAATGTTATTTTATTCTAGGCAGCCAGTTTTATTAACGCTATGGATTAAATAAACATTTTCCCCACTAAATTGAATTCTAAACATTTTAATTAAAAAATTCCAATATATATGTGTACATTGGAATGTGTCTATATGTATAAATTCTAATGTATAATTTTAAGATATAATATATAATTCTAATATATACATACCCACATGTGTATATATGCTTTTATTTCTGGATTCTCTACTCCGTTTTACTAATTTAGTTTATTTTCCAAAGCAATGCTATGCTATTATGATTACAGTATATAACTTATGGAATATTATAATAATAGTTACAGAATGGTACTTATAATTATCATTCAAATTTCAAAATATTTTGCCTATATTTAAACATGTATTTTTCCCACTTCAGTCTGATTTTGATTTCATGCAATTCTCCCTTCCTTTCCCAACTAAAAATATGAGAATCAAATTATAATTACATTAAAATTGTATACTAATTTGAGGATGACTGACATTTTTATTCTTAGTCAATATTATGGTAGGTCTTTCTACTTTCAATTTAATTTTAATATTTTTAGAAGTGAAAAATATCTGTTATCAAAAATATTTAGGTGTTTATAAAATTAATTTAGACATTTATATCATTGTGTCATGGGATCTTTGGGACTGATATGATTTGGCCTTGTCTACACCCAAATCTCATCTTGAATTACAACTCTCACAATTCCCCTGTGTCATGGGAGGAACCTGGTGGTAAATAATTGAATCACGGGCGCAGGTCTTTTTTTCTGCTGTTCTTGTGATAGTGAATAACTCTTATGAGATCTGATGGCCTTAAAAACGGGAGTTTCCCTACCCAAGCTCTCTTCTCTTGGCTTGCTGCCATCCATGTAAGATGTGACTTGCTCCTCCTCACCTTCTGCCATGATTGTGATGCTTCCCAGCCATGCGGAACTGTAAGTCCATTAAACCTTTTTTCCTGTATAAATTGTCCAGTCTCAGGTATGTCTTTATCAGCAGCGTGAACACAGACTAATATAGGGGTGTCATTTTTCCGGCCAGAAACCTCTGTGGCTGGTGGTGCTTTTGCTCTAGTTTTGCCTGGGCTTGCTGGACCATTTTTGCCTACTCCACCTGGCAGGCTGTGCTCATTCAAGCTACCAGGTGGGTTTCATGACTGCCAAGGGCGAAAGGTGTGGAATGGCAAGGGATGCGTGAGAGAGGGTGGGGTCTGGCCACTGTATCAGACATGCCAGCAGCTGTAGCGCGGTGGGCAGCTCCAGGTGCCAGCATGGGCACTGGCTCTCTATGAGGCTGTGGCCAGGCCAGGTGCACTGTAAGCAGCTGACATGGCTGGCAACAGGGAACACAGTGGCTCCTGGAAGCTTGGAGACACCGGGAACCACAGGGTCCCAAAGAAGGAGTCACAGCCCTGGCTTAGGGAGCTCCCAAGTCTGGGCTCCCTGAAGAGCTGGAGCTTTTCTTTCCTTCTCTTCTCCTGCAGTGTGGTGAGGAGGGGGCATGTCTTAGCCCCGTTTGTGTTATAGCTCTTTTATCCTCACATTCAGGGCATCCTGAGTTCTTGTCATGTGACTAGGAAGAACAAGGTACACAGACAAGTGGAGGCTGAGCAAGATGAACAGGAGCTTTATTGAGTGATAGAGCAGCTCAGAGGAAACCAACAGGGGGCAGCTTCTTTCAGCAGTCAGGGTGTCCTGACAAATGTTCAGCTATTAGCAGAGGGTCGCCCCGTCATCTGCACAGCTCTCAGTGGAGAGGAGGCCCTAGAGTGGGTTGCTCCTCTCCGAACCTAGTTGTCCGAATATCTGTTTAGCTTTCACTGAGCCCAGAGCTCTTATGGGCCTCAGAGGCAAGGAAGTGCATACCAGTTGGTCCATGAGCAGCCATAGGCCAGCCCAGAAAAGGCACCACAAGTCCCTACTCTGCTCCCCAGGACTGGCAGCTCAGCCCACAGCCTTTAGGCCACCCTTGGCCTGAACGTGGGGCCTCACTGGGAACTCACTCCCTTCTGCCCAAGAACCTGCTTGCCTCCTGCTGCCCTTCATGGCACCCAGACTGTGGGTATCAAGGGCAGACTGCAGGCCAGCACCAAGCTGCCCTCAGCACTCCCTCAGCATCCCTCCTATGTTCGTCAGTGCCCAAAAATCTGGAGGGGGCTGAGGCAGTAGGGGGCTGGTGTGTCAGCACTGCCCTGAGTGTGTGCACACCTGGCTGTGAGAGGTGAAGCCGGCTAGGCTTCTGGGTTGGGTGGGGACTTGAAGAACTTTTCTGTCTAAAGGATTGTAAACACACCAATCAGCTCTCTGTGTCTAGCTAAAGGTTTATAAACGCACCAATCAGCACTCTGTAAAAATGCACCAATCAGCACTCTGTAAAATGGGCCAATCAGCAAGATGGGGGGGGGGAGGGAGTAACCAAAGAAGGAAATAAAAGCCTGCCACTTGCCCCAGCAACGGCAATCGGCTGGGGTCCCCTTCCACTGTGTGGAAGCTTTGTTCTTTCCGTCTTCATGATAAATCCTGCTGCTGCTTAATCTTTGAGTCTGCTCTACCTTTATGAGCTGTAACACTCACTGCGAAGGTCTGCAGCTTCACTCCTGAAGTCAGCAAGACCATGAACCCACCTGGAGGAACAAATATACTCCCAAGGCACCACGTTTAAGAGCTGTGACACTCACTGCAAAGGTCTGCGGCTTCACTCCTGAAGTCAGAGACCATGAATCCACCGGGAGGAAGAAACTCCGGACACATCTGAACATCTGGAGGAATAAACTCCGGACACACCATCTTTGAGAACTGTAACACTCAGGAAGAGGGTTCACGGCTTCATTCTTGAAGTCAGTGAGACCAAGAACCCACCAGAAGGAACCAGTTCCGGACACAACTGGGCCACAAAACCACACAGGCTTGCCCCCAACTTTGCTCTGAGATCAGAGTGATGGCCAAGAGCAGGGAGAAGCCAGGCAGCAACAGCAGACAATTCTGAGCCTGTGAGGGAAGGGGAGCCTTCCCAGGCGCCAAAGAGTACAGGGATGCCTAAGTCCACAGCTGCAGTTTGGGTGGCTGCAGCTGCAGCTGCACCTGCAAGGTCAGGACTTCTGCCTGTTCTGTGGAGTGGGAGGCCCAGGTCTGCCGCCATGATTTGGGCACTGCAGCGGGAGCTCCTACCTGCTCCGGGCCCCTGAGAGCACAGGGATGAGTGGATCAGCAGCCATGGCTTGGGTGGCTGCAGTGGCCCTTGGGTAGCTCCTGCCTCAACTCGGAAGGGTGAGGGCATCAGCTTGTCCCTGGCTCTCACCTGCTTCATGGAGAATGCAGCCCTGACCGCACCTCCCTGTTGTAGCCAACCTGATGGCAGCAGTCACTGCAGATGGCCTACCACTGCCATCAGTTTGGTCATGGACTATCTGTAAAAACTGATGCTTACTTTGGAAGTCATATGAAATGCTAAAATGTTTTCTCTTTTCATTTGCCATTCTTTCCCATTTCAACCACAAATTTCTCAATTTTGACATTAGTATTATCAAATTATTGGATATATTATCAAACTACAGATAATTCCTGGTCCAGGTGTGACTCTTTGGATTTGTGATGTCAAAATGAAACAATTTCTTTTTTTTTTTTTTTTTTTTTAGTGAGACGGAGTCTGGCTCTGCCGCCCAGGCTGGAGTGCAATGGCCGGATCTCAGCTCACTGCAAGCTCCGCCTCCCGGGTTCACGCCATTCTCCTGCCTCAGCCTCCCAAGTAGCTGGGACTACAGGCACCCGCCACCACGCCCGGCTAGTTTTTTGTATTTTTTAGTAGAGACGGGGTTTCACCATGTTAGCCAGGATGGTCTCGATCTCCTGACCTCGTGATCCACCCGTCTCGGCCTCCCAAAGTGCTGGGATTACAGGCTTGAGCCACCGCGCCCGGCCAAAACAATTTCTTCCTTAAGAAAACACACACACACACACACACACACACACACACACACTTCTGATAGCTTTTAGACGTTATTAATTTCCTTTAATGGTACTTTTGAATGTCTGTGATGCCATTTATTCTGTTCTATAAAAAGGGTTAATCAGAAGAAGAATACTTTTCCCTGAATTTTTAATTTAAGAGTTTTGAATTTCACAAATCTAAGATCTGAACCTTCCATGCTGACTTAAGTTGTCTGAGTTTTGTGGGTCATGCTGTTTTCACACCTGTCTTCAGTATGTGAAGTCATGAAGACCAAGGCCTTCCTGCAAGTTCTCTGCATCTCCAGTCCAGATTTCCTTCTGGGGATCAAGGCTTTCACAGCAAATACAGCTGACCCAACTTTGCACATTTATCTAATGCTGTAATGTTCAAGGAATCCGGATTTTGAAGGGAGCTTCAGACCAGTATTGACTCTGTACTCAGAATGTTTCTCCTTTACTCCTAGTGAATCAAAATGCTGTTCACTCATGTTTAACATAAACATCACACTTTCTCCAAACCTTGTGTCTTAGTCTGTTGAAACTGCTATAACAAAATACCACAGACTGGGTGATTTAAACAAGGAACATTGATTTCTCACAGTTCTGGAGGCTGGTAATTCCAAGATCAAGGTGCTTATAGATGCGATTCTCAGTAGCAATGTCTTGGTGATGGCTGCCTTCTTGCTGTATCCTCACATAATAGAGTGAACTGCTCTCTGGTTTCTTCTTGTGGGGTCACTAGTTACTTTCCAAAGTCCTCACCACCAAATTCCATCACATTGTAGGTTAAGAATTCAATATATGAATTTTGGGGTTGCATAAGCATTCAGTCCATAACACTCTATAATAACCCTTCCTCTTTGTTTGTTTAGCAATAAATTACATTTATTGTACTTCTTGCAATTCTTCCTTTCCTAAGTAAGAAATTAGGGGTTTTTTTTGTTTGTTTTTTTGTTTTGTTTTGTTTTGTATGTGTATGAATTATGATTTCTTTAAATTGGGCTAATGACCTCAAAACTAGTCCACTCTAAAATTATTCTGGACTTTTGAAATTCTTTAATTGTATCAAACTTTTCAGGAGTTTTAGAACCGTGCTATCTAAATATATTTCTTTTTAATAGTCCAGAGGCAGTTTTGAAGTGGACGCAGAGAAGCTTTAGAAAAATCTTTGTGTTCCATTCCCTGTTTTTGTTTTCTCTTGTTGACACATTTGCGGCTCAAACTGTGGTTCACTCCATATCCTCAGATGATACCTAAGTATTTCTATAAGATTGTCTTTTCCCATAAGCTCAACTTCTCCATAGTCTCCAAATTATGACTTCCTCCTATGCACTATTTCAGGAGGTTCTCTAAGGTGACATAAGAAAACCTGAGAAACATTCTAATCAGAATGTGTTTAACAAGCATGGCTCAATACCAGAAATTTTACATGACTATAAAGGGAAATTATCCTATGGAAATTATAGGTTTGAGGCATTGGTTCTTAATACCAAATTAAGAAATGGATACACTCTCTAACATTGTGTAAAATGTAGTCAATTTATTTGCACAAAGATCATTATTTGTGATTATTTTTGTTGTGAAAAAGATGTGCAAACATTGTTAAATTTTTTAAATTTATGATTGACACAAAGTAATTATACATATTTTGGGATTTCAATGTGATGTTTTGATACATGTGAAAATTGTCTAATGATCAAATTGGTGTCATTAGTATATTTATCACCTCAAATATTTGTTTCTTTGCTATGGGAACATTCAAAAACCTCCCTACCAACTATTTTAAACTGTACAGTACATTATTGGTAACTCTAGTCATCCTTCTCTCCAATAGACCACCAGAACTAATTCCTCTTTTCTAACTGTAGGTTTGTAACTTTTGACAAATCTTTTGCCATCTCCCTTTCTCTCCTCCCTTCTTCATACTCTGGTAACCACTCCCTTTCTCTCCTTCCTTCTTCATACTCTGGTAAACATTATGCTACTCTCTATTTCTCTGAGTATAGCGTTTGAGATTTAACATATGAGTGAGATCAGGCAATATTTATCTTTGTGTATCTGGCTTATTTCCCTCAACTTAATGTCCTCCAGATGCATCATGTGGCTTCAAATGACAGGATTTCCTTCTTTTTGTAACTGTATAGTATTCCATTGTGTATATATGCACATTTTCTTTATCATTCATCTTTTGATGGACATTTAAGTTGATTCTATGTCTTGGTTATTGTGACTAGTGCTATAATAAACAGAAGTGCAGATACCTCTTTAATAGCCTGGTTTCCTTTCCTTTTGATGTATAACCAGTATTGGGATTGCTGGATCATGCAGTAGTTCTATTTTTAATTTTTGAGGAGCCTCCACAACTGTTTTCCATAATGGTTCTTCTGCTTTGCATTCTCATCAGCAGTGTGTAAGGATTCCCTTGTCTCTACATTCTTGCCAACACTTGTCATATTTTGATAGTGGCCATTCTGACTGGAGTGCAGTGGTATCTCATTTGTAGTTTTGGTTTCAATTTTCCTTATGATTAGTAATGTTAAGCATTTTTTAATATATCTGTTGGCTGTTTGTATGTATTCTATTAAGAAATGTCTGTTCAGGTCTTTTAACAATTTTTAAATTGGGTTACAATTTTTTGTTGTTGTCGAGTTGTTTGAGTTCCTTATATATTTTGGATATTAGCGCCTTGTCAGATGTATAGTGTACAAATATGTTCTCCTATTTTTAGGTTGCCTCATTGCTGTGTTGTTTCCTTTGCAGAAGCTACTTAGTTTGATGTAATCCCATTTGTCCATATTTGCTTTTGTTGCTGGTTCCTTTGAAGTTTTATTAAAAAAAAAACCTTGCCTATATGAATGTCATGAATCTTTCCCGCATGTTTTTTTCTAGCAGTTTTGTACTTTTGGGTCTTATATTTAAGTCTTTAATTCCTTTTGAATTTATTTTTGCATATGTTCAAAGATAAGGGTCTAGCTTCATTCTTCTGTGTGTGAATATTCAGTTTTTCCTGTACTATATACTGAAGTGACTATTCTTTCTCCATTGTATGTACTTGGCACCTTTGCAGAAAATCAGTTGGCTGTAGATGTATGGGTTGAGTTTTGAGCTTTCTATACTTTTCCATAAGTCTATGTGTCTGTTATCATGTCAGTATCATGCTGCTTTGATTACTATAGCTTTGTAGTATGTTTTGAAGTCAGGTAGTGTGATGTCTCCAGCTTTGTTCTCTTTGCTTAGGATTGCATTGGATATTTGGGGTCTTTTGTGGTTCTATGCAAAGTTTAGATTTTTTTTTTTCTATTTCTGTGACAATGTGATTGGTAATATTATTGGGATTGCATGGAATCTATAGATGGCTTTCGGTAGTATAGACATTTTAATAATATTAATTCTTCCAATCCAGGAATGTAAAATATTATTCCATGTTTTGTGTGTGTCTTCTTCAATTTCTTTCATAAATGTTTCATAGTTTTCATTGTAGAGATTTCACCATTTGGTTTACATTCATTTCTAGGTATTTTAATTTTTGCAGTGATTGTAGAAGCTTGTTTTCACTTTCTTTTTGCATTCTTTTTCAGATAATTCACTATTTGCCTATAGAAATGTTACTGCTGTATATACGTTAATTTTATATTTTGCAACTTTGCAGAATTTGTCTATTGGTTCTAATAATTTTTTGGTGGAGTCTTTGGGGTTTTCTATATATAAGGTCATATCACCTGCATATAGGGACAATTTGACTTTCCATTTTCTAGTTCAAATAATTTTATTTAATTTTCTTGCCTGATTGCTTTGCCTGGTACCTCTAGTTCTATGATAAATAAAACTGGTAAAAATGGGTATCTTTGTCTTTTTCTAGATTAAAACAAAAACTTTAAGCTTTTTCTCATTAATTATGATGTTAGCTGTGAGTTTGTCATATATGGCCTTGATTATGTTGAAGTTATGCTCCTTCTATACACAGTTCATTGAGTGTTTTTATTATATATGAATGCTGATTTTTATCAAATGTTTGTAGTGCTTCAATTGAGATTATCATATATCTTTGTCTTTTGTTTATGCAATGTATCATGTTTATTGATTTGCATATGTTGAACTATCCTTGAATTCCCGAGATGAATCCCACCGGATCATGGGATATAGTCTTTTTGATGTGCCATTGGATTTGGTTCGCTGGTATTTTGTTGAGGATTTTTGCATCAATATTCGTTAAGCATATTGGCCTGTGGTTTTCTTTTACTGTTGTGTTCATTTCTAGTTTTCTTATTAGAGTAGTGCTGTCCTTGTAGAGTGAGTTTGGAAAAATTCCCTCCCCCTCATTTTTTTAGAATAACCTGAAATGAATTGGTATTTTTCTTTATATGTCTGTTAAAATTCAGAAGTGAATCTATCAACTTCTGAGCTTTCCTTTGATGGATGACTTTTTAATACAGACTCAATTTCATTACTCATTTTTGGTCTTTTCAGATACTCTATTCTTTTATAATTCAATCATGGTAAGTTTTATTTGTTCAAACATGTATCCATTTCTTGTAAGGTTTTCAATTTGTTGTCATATAGCTGATCGTAATAATCCCTAATGATTTTTTGTATTTCTATGGTTTCAGTTGTAATGACTCCCTCTTTATTTCTGATTTTATTTATTTGAGTATTCTCTTTTTTTCTTAGTCTAGATATAAGCTTGCCAATTTTGTTTTTCTTTTCAGAAAACCAACTCTTCATATTGTTGATCCTATTTTTTCTCCATTTTATTTATTTCTGCTCTGATCTTTATTTTTTTTCTTCTACTTATTGTGGGGGTTGTTTTGTTCTTATTTTCTAATCCCCTAAGTTGTAATATTAAGCTGTTTATTTGAAATCTTTTGATTTTGTTGTTGTTGTTGTTGTAGGCATTATTTATAAACTTTAATCTTAGTGCTACTTTTGCTGTATCTCTAAGGTTTTGCTATTTTGTGTTTCCAATTTTCATTTCTCTTGAAATTCTAAAGTAATTTCTTCTTAATTTATGTATTCACCCATTATTTGTTCAGGGTCATGTTGTTTAATTTTCATGTATTTGCATACTTTTCTAAGTCCTTCTTGTTATTGATTTTTAGTTTTATTGCATGGTGTTTGGAAAAGATGGTTGGTATAATTTCTGTTTTTAAAAATTTGTTGAGACTTGTTTTGTGGCTTATCATATGATATATCCTGAAAAATATTCAATGTGCTATTTAAAAGAATGTGTATTCTGAAGATGTTGGGTAGAATGTTCTATACATGTTTATAGGTTTATTTAGTCTAGAGGATAAAATGTAACTTTGCTCTTTCTTTGTTGACTTTTTGTTTGGATGATCTATCCATTGTTGAAAATGCAGTGTTTATGTCCCCTACTATTATTGTACTGATCTTTCCCTTTAGGTCTGTTAATATTTGCTCCATGTATTTAGGTTGTCCAATGTTAGATGCATGTGTATTTATAATTGTAATATCCTCTTGGTGAATTAACCCTTTTTATATAATAATCTTCCATTTATTTTTTACTACTTTTGATTTAAAGTCTATTTAATCTGATATAAGTACAGATACTGTTGCTCTCTTTTTGCTTCCATTTGCATGGAATATTTTCCTTGTATCCTTTACCTTTTAGTCTATGCATGGTGACAGGTGAGGCAAGTTTATTTAGCATATAGTTAGGTCTTTGTTTTTAATCCTTACAATTATTTTATGTCTTTTGATGGAGAATTTAATTCATTTGTGTCTAAGGATATAATCAATAAGTAAGGTCTTACTATTCCCATTTTATTATTTGTTTTTGAGAATTTTGTAGTTCCTTTCTTCCTTTTTCTCTCTCTTGCTGTCTTCCTTTCTGGTTAGGTGATTTTCTCTAGGATTGATTTCCTTTATTTTTATTTTCAGTATATATATTATAGGTTTTTGCTTTGTGGTTACCATGAGGCTTACAAAAAATATATTGTGTTTATGACAAGTTATTTTAGGAGGATAGCAACATAAATTTGATTGCGAAAATAGAAATAAAAAGCAAACAAAGTAAAAGGCCTGTACACCTTAACATCATTATCCATTTGAAATTTTAGATGTTTTACTTTACATCTTTTTATATATCTCTTGACAAGTTAATGTAGTTATTATTTTAATAATTTTCTCTTTTAGTCTTCATATGAAAAATATAAGTGGTTTAAACACCACAATTACAATATTAGATTATTCTGTGTTTGTTTATATAGTTACTCTTAGCAGTATATTTATACCTTCAGGTATTTTCTTGTTACACATTACAATGTTGTTATTCAGTTTGAACAACTCTCCTTGGCATATTTTGTAAGATAGGTCTGGTGGTAATAAATTATCTTAGGTTTTGTTTGTCGGGGAATATTTTTCTCTGTCTTTTGTTTATGTAAGGTAGCCTTGCTGAGTATTCTGTTCTTGGTTGGCTGTTTTTCTTTGTTGTTGTCTTTTAGTACTTGCAATATAATCATCCTACTGTCTCATGGCCTATAAAGTTTCTACTCAGAAGTCTGCTGCCAAAGGAACTGGAACTTTTGTGTTATTTTATTCTTTTCACTTGCCTTCAAGATCCTCTCTTTGTTTTTGAGAGCTTGATTATTACATATCTTGGGGTAGACTTGCTTGACTAAAATCTTAGCTGGTGATCTTTAACCTTCTTGTACCTGGATATTCTTTATTAAATGTAAATCTTCAAAAGAAAATATTTCTATCCTCTTTAAAAACATTAATTATATCATGGAAAGAGGAGAGCTAATTATTAAGTTATGAGTCACCTATGACCACAGAGATTATTCTGTGTCATTTTTCAAAAAAAAAGAGAAGAAATGATATTCCTTGTAGATGAGAGATAAAACACATCTGACTGAAACAGGCCACAAATGGAGCGGAAAAATTAGAAGCAGCTAACAGTACAGAAATGCTTACATAACAGTCATTCTCTTGTTGGCTGGAATAAAGTATTGTTCATTTCCTTCAATCATTAAGTGGTAAAGAGATACACTAAGTTTGGAGCCAATAAATAACTTTCTGGATCTCCTGGTGTTACACCCATTTTTCCAAGTTTGAGGATGCCAGTCTTTGCAAATACATTTTCTAGTGAAGCACAATTGTAAATCTAAGCACTGGAATTATTATTAGAAAGCCTGGGTTCAAATTCCAGCTCTGCTACTTATAGATCATGGGATCTTGAGAATACACAATTGCTCTGGGTTTTGGTTTCCTCAAGCATAAAATAGGTATGCTGCCGAGCATTTTTTCGTGTGTCTGTTGGCTGTATAAATGTCTTCTTTTGAGAAGTGTCTGTTCATATCCTTCGCCCACTGTTTGATGGGGTTGTTTGTTTTTTTTTCTTGTAAATTAGTTTGAGTTCTTTGTAGATTCTGGATATTAGCCCTTTGTCAGATGAGTAGATTGCAAAGTTTTTCTCCCATTCTGTAGATTGCCTGTTCACTCTGATGGAAGTTTCATTTGCTGTTCAGAAACTCTTTAGTTTAATTAGATCCCATTTGTCAATTTTGGCTTCTGTTGCTATTGCTTTTGGTGTTTTAGACATGAAGTCCTTGCCCATGCCATGTCCTGAATGCTATTGTCTAGGTTTTCTTCTAGGGTTTTTTAATGGTTTTAGGTCTAACATTTAAGTCTTAAATCCACCTTGAATTACTTACTGTATAAGGTGTAAGGAAGGGATCCAGTTTCAGCTTTCTATATATGACTAGCCAGTTTTCCCAGCACCATTTATTAAATAGGGAATCCTTTCCCCATTTCTTATTTTTGTGAGGTTTGTCAAAGATCAGATGGTTGTAGATATGTGGTATTATTTCTGAGGGTTCAGTTCTGTTCCATTGGTCTGTATCTCTGTTTTGGTACCAGTACTATGTTGTTTTGGTTACTGTATGTAATCTTGTAGTATAGTTTGAAGTCAGGTAGCATGATGCCTCCAGCTTTGTTCTTTTGGCTTAGGATTGACTTGACAATGCAGGCTCTTTTTGGTTCCATATGAACTTTAGTTTTTTCCAATTCTGTGAAGAAATTCATTGGTAGCTTGTTGGGGATGGCATTGAATCTATAAATTACCGTGGGCAGTGTGGCCATTTTCATGATACTGATTATTCCTATCCATGAGCATGGAAGGTTCTTCCATTTGTTTGTGTCCTCTTTTATTTCATTGAGCAGTGGTTTGTAGTTCTCCTTGAAGAGGTCCTTCACATCCTTTGTAAGCTGGATTCCTAGGTGTTTTATTCTCTTTGAAGCAATTGTGAATGGGAGTTCACTCATGACTTGGCTCTCTGTTTGTCTGTTATTGGTGTATAAGAATGCTTGTGATTTTTGCACATTGATTTTGTACTAGTCATCAGATAAATGCAAATCAAAACCACAATGAGATACCATCTCACACCAGTTACAATGGCAGTCATTTAAAAGTCAGGAAGCAACAGGTGCTGGACAGGATATGGAGAAATAGGAACATTTTTACACTGTTGGTGTGACTGTATACTAGTTCAACCATTGTAGAAGACAATGTGGCGATTCCTCAAGGATCTGGAACTAGAAATGCCATTTGATCCAGCCATCCCATTACTAGGTATATACCCAAAGGATTATAAATCATGCTGCTATAAAGACACATGCACATGTATGTTCATTGCGGCACTATTCACAATGGCAAAGATTTGGAACCAACCCAAATGTTCATCAATGATAGACTGGATTAAGAAAATGTGGCACATATACACCATGGAACACTATGCAGCGATAAAAAAGGATGAGTTTGTGTCCTTTGTAGGGACATGGATGCAGCTGGAAACCATCATTCTCAGTGAACTATCGCAAGGCGAAAAAACCAAACACCACATTTTCTCACTCATAGGTGGGAATTGAACAATGAGAACACTTGGACACAGAAAGGGGAACATCACACACCAGGGCCTGTTGTGGGGTGGGGGAAGGGGGAGGGATAGCATTAGGAGATATACCTAATGTAAATGATGAGTTAGTGGTGCAGCACATCAACATGGCACATGTATACATATGTAACAAATCTGCATGTTGTGCACATGTACCCTAGAACTTAAAGTATAATTTTAAAAAAAAAGAAAAAAAAATAGGTATGCTGCTGCTTCTATAACTACTTCTTTCCTCGCTATGTTGCACTATGTTGTTCATAAGAAAACATTAGATGAAGTATCAGAATCGTACTACCTAAATATTGGCTATCTTATAATTACTATAATTATTGGTAGTAATGTATGTAATGTAGGTATGTAGCACAAAATTCACAGTATATAAAAAAATTATCTCAAAGCAGAAAACTTAGAAAAATATACTGTGACAGACAGATTTGAAGGTGGCCCTATGATCCTCACCTCTTGTCATCCACACTTTCCTTTTTTCCCCTCCCTAAAACATCGAAGGGGCCTGGGACATGCTCCTAACCAATGAAATACGACAAAAGTGATGGGATCTCATTTTTGTGATTGTGTTATGTTTAAGAAGAATGTTTAACTAACAGAATCTGGAGTTTTTCATTTTCAGCACTGGCTCTAAAAAAGCAAATTGCCATTCACTTGGTAAAAAAGCAAATTGCCATTCACTTGGTAAAAAAGCAAGTTATCACTTGTTAAATGGGGGAATACATCCAGTTTCCGGTTTAATCAGATTGCTGGTACAGTTCACTTCCAGCCACAAGGAAGTGAACTCTGTCAACCTCAAGACTAAACTTGAAATTGGTTCTAACCCAAGCTGAGCCTCCAGATAAGCACCAGTCCTGGCCAGCATCTTGAAGGCAACCTTACAGGAACCCAGATAAGCCAAGCCCAGACTCTCTACCCACAGAAACTGGGAATAAATATGTGCCATGGTAAGCCATTAAATTTGTGGTAATTTGTTATACAGCATAGTAAACTAACATAGGGAACGTGTATTTACAATTAACTAGAAAACATCTTTTAACAATTGTTTTCATTTTGTTTTAGCTGAGTTTTGATTAGTGACACTTGAAGACTGATCTATTTGTATATTAGCTAAAAATAAACAAAAAAACAATACATGTAGCTGTGTGTAGGCTCTTTATTGAGGAGCTAAATAGAATAAATTAATTAGAACTTTGAGGATATACTTTATAGGGTAGCAACAGTGTCAGTAAAAGAATTTTCAGCAAGGAGCCTGGGAGTGGAAAAGAGGATCGTTGCTTATATTTCAAAAGATGGACAATCAGAAGTTAGATCAGGGTTGGCATTCTTCTCCCTTTGATTACAGTTTTAATGACTACTGAAAAATTTTTTAACTATTATAGAGGTAACTTTTTATCTCCAGACCTAGTTTAGTGCCAGAAAGCTACAAGGAGCTATCAGGATTTAAAGTGATTGCATAAATATTCAACTAAACCTAACACACAATAATCAAGCCACTGCTAACACTATAAACCATCACAATACATTAAGAGCTTAGGGATCCTTATTAAAATATCAGCTTGAATGTTACCTCCTAAGTGAAGTGTAATCTATCCAGTGTAATCCAGTTTCTTTCAAGGACGTTATCCTATGGTTTATTTTTGTATATTATTAAAGCACTTTTCAATTATAATCTGAGGTGGAATATTTTCTCATTAAATTTTAATTTTCTGCCCCTCATTCCCTGCAATAAGAATAAAATATCCATGAAAAAATAGAGCTTGTCTGTTGGGCTTAAATAAGTGAAGTAATGAGGAGCACACAGATAATTAGAGCAAGGAATCTGACTCAGTGTGAATTCCTTCCAGACAGGAAGATTGGCTTAAAGGGTGGAGAGACTACAACTGGTAGGATTGGTAGAAAAAGCATTAAAGTTTCTCATTTTTTTATTATTCTCTTATCTAAGGATGGTATCCACACTTCTTATATGTCCAAAGCACATGTATTTACAAAATTCTAGCATACATTCCACCTTTATACATACCTTTATAAAGGCTTTTCCATTTTTCTCTACACTTTTACAATGAAACCAGTATCTTTCATTTGTTTATTCTGCAAATATTTATGATTCTCTTTTGTCCTAGGCACTGCTGTAGGTGTTGGAGACAAATTGATGATCCTGAAACATGTAGTGTAGTTCATGAAGCCAGAAATTAAATAACCACACAAATAAACATGATACAAACAGTGATGGATACTAAGAAAGGGAACTCCTAGGGGTTCACATTCATGTAGCAAAGAGACACTTACATTACTTTTAGGTTGGGATGTCAAGAGAGGCTTTCTTGGAAAAAATGGGCATTAGAGTCAAGATCTGAAGGATGCATTGGAGTTAAGTAGGGTGAAGGCTGGGAATGGGGTTTAGATGGACATTCTGGGCAATGAGAACGGCATGTGCAGAAGTCAGGGTGTAAATGGGAACTGAAAGGAAAGTGGGAGGCATGGGAAAGGATAAATTACAGAAAACAATTATGTGTCCTTTACCTTGTGCTTTTGTGCTACCTGTGTCAAAATTAAGATATGATATGTTTTCTCACTCTGATATTAGAAAGGTATTTTTCAATGCCATGTTCTAAAAGTTAGAGACTTAAAATATTTAGGTCATTACTTCTCTGAAATGGATGGATTTTAAATTTGATATGAGGAGGTGACTCATTTTCTTATCTATACTGGATATAGGACACTAGTCCTCCTAGTGTCATTTATTGATGAGTCAATCTTTTATCCTGATTTGCCAATCATCTATATGTAGGTATGTTTCTAGACTGCTTGTTTAATGTCATTCACCATTCTGTATACAACCATTCTGAAACCAGTGGTCATATTTATTTTAACTTTGGGTCAAATCTTGATATTTTATTGAGCCAATTTGTGGACTTCTTCAAAGTTGTTTTGGCTGAGATGCTATTCACAAGTAGATGTAAGAATACTTTTTCTTCATAGTTTTGTTATTTAGTGGCCCCACTCAGCATTCTCCTCTGGGCCCTGTGACTTGAAATGAAATCCATCCTTACAAAAACAGCTCACCTTGTCACAAAAAGCTGAATAAAATAACTGACTCTTTCCTCTCCTCCCATTCCCCCTCCCCTCTTCTTCTCCTTTCCTCCCCCTCCCCCCTACTTCCCTCCCTTCCCTTGTCCTCCCCTCCTCTCTCCCATCCTCCCCTTCCCTCTCTCTCCTCTTTTCTCCACCTGCCTTCTCTCCCCCTTCCCTCCCTTCTCCTCTCCCCTTTCTTTTTCTTCCCTCCCCTCTTCTCCACTCCTCTCCTCTCCTCTCCCCTCCTCTCCTCTCCTCTCCTCTCCTCTCCTCTCCTCTCCTCTCCTCTCCTCTCCTCCATTGTCCTCCCCTCCTATCCCCTTCCTTCCCCTCCCTTCCTCTCCCTTCCTTGCCCTCCCCTACTCTCTTCTCTCCTTTCTCTCCTGTTTTTTTGGATCCTTGATAAACCGGTTACTGAGATAAATAAGTTAAATTTACTCACTGTGATTATGGATTTATTATTTTCATCTCATAATTCTTTCAGTTTTTCCTTTATAAATTGAGATGCTTTCTTCTTAGGCATACACATGATTCAATTGCTATGCTTTCCCAGTGAAATCTTTAGAATAGTCATGATGTATTTGTCGTGACTAGTGTTCTGTTTTCCCATAAATATGGATTCCAAAATCAAAAAATAAGGAGAGAGGAAAGGGATCACTGTTGCCTCAGTAATGAAGTTTTATGTCACTTACACTTAACCCTTTAATTTGAAAGCATTAGAATTTTCTCTAGGAATTGCTTTATATAAATATCCTCAAAATTTCAATATATGGAGTTACTAATTTCAGTTCGAAGTGTTTGTGTTTATTTTGATTCTTTGACTCATATTAAAAGTTTATGTATTAATTTTCAAATAATTAAATTACTTTAACAAATTTGATTATATGTTAGAAACATGATCTGTATGATATGGTCATTTTGATATTTGTTGAGATTTGCTTGGTGGTTGAGAATATGATCAATTTTTGTAAATGTGCTGCATGTTTGCCTGAAAAGGAAATTCTTGGGCACATAAATGTAATTATTAGGTACATGGCACTATATTCTTATATGGTTGTTTTTATTGCTTGTATCTAAATCCTTGTTCTCCTCCCCTGCCCTTCCTTCTCCTCCTCTCTCCCCTCTCCTCCTCCCAACCCTTTTTCCTTTCCAGTCCCCTCCCCCTCCCCTTCTCCTCTCCTCCTACCCTCCCCTCTTCCCTCTCCCCATCTTTCCTCCCGTTCTCTATTCCCCTCCCTTCCCCTCTTCACTTCCCCTCCCTTCCCCTCCCCTCCCCTTCCTCTCCCCTTCCCCTCCTCTTTTACTCAGTATTTGCTGGAAGTAACTTTTTCCTGTCTTTTGCTTTTAACTGTTGTGTTTCTTTATATGTTTTTTATGTCTTTTGTAAATACTATGTAACTGAATTTTAAGTTCTGTTTAATTTAATAACCTTGCAATTCTTTCTCTCAAATTTATATGTGGTTCTTTTTTCAAATTTAATAGAGTTGATTCTTGATTATTTTTTATTATTATTGCTAATATACTTAAAGTTATTGCTACTATCTGAATTTCATTGAATTGTTTGAAATATTTTTAATTTAAATATATTTTTCACTTTCTAGTTTGGGTGTACTGCATCCCAATTTTCTTAGGTTTGTGTGCATGTGTTGCATATGTGTACTTAGACTTAACATTTTAACTTCACATTTGACCCAATAAAATCTCAAACTAATTTTGTATCATTTTTCAAAACAATATAAAATATTACAATTCAATTAAAAATACATTCAATTTGCTAAATATAATCATGCCAATCTATGCCGTAAGCCTATCACCTCCAAAATTTCTCTCTTGCTCTCTTTGTTTATTATTATTTTTTCCTTTTGCTGTAAGAATACTTAACATACCTATCTTCTTAGCAAATTTTTAAACATAAAATACAGTATTGTATTTTATGGCTCTATACTGTACAGTAGTTCTCTGGAACTTATTTATCTTGTATAACTGAAATTTTTTATATTTGTCTAATATCTTTCAGTTCTGCACCTCCCACCACCCACAAACCCCTGGCAACCACCATTTAACCCTCTGCTTCTGAGTCTATATTAGATTCATTATATAAGTGGCATAATGTACTGTATGTCTTTCTGTGTGCAGCTTAGCATAATGTCCTCCAGGTTTATCCACTTTGTTCACAAATGACAAGATTTCCTTCATTTTTAAGGTTATAAAATATTCAATGGTATATATATATCATATTTTCTGTATTTATCCATTCATGGACATTCAGTTGCTTCTATGTCTTGACAATGGATATGATGTCTTGATTACGAATAAATCCTGCAATGAGCATGGGGAAAGCAGATATCTTTTTGAGATCTTGATTTCAGAAGTGAAATTGAGTTTGATCATATGATATTTATATTTTTCATTTTTGAGGCACTTCTGTAGTATTTTTCATAGCAGTGGCACTACTTTACATTCCCACCAACAGTATACAAAGTTCCTTTCTCTCTACATCCTGATCAACACTTGTTACCTATTGAAGTTTTGGTAACAGTCATCCTAACACATGGGAGGTAATATCTCATTGCATTTTTTCATTTACCTGATAATTAGAGATGTAGAGCATTGTTTTCAGGTACCTGTGGCCTTTTGTATATCTTCATTTGAGAAAGGTGTATTTTGTTCCTCTTGCCGTTTTTAATGAAGTCATTTGGCTGTGTGTTTGTTTGCTATCAAATTGTAGGCATTCCTTATATATATTTTTCCCACTGTGTTGTCTTGGTATCCCTGTTCAAGATTAGTTGACTATAAGGCTCTGTATTGTGTTTTATTGTTATATATCTCTCTTTATGCCAGTAACATACTGTTTGGATCACTGTAGTTTCGTAACATGTTCTGAAATCAGGATGTATAAAGCTTTCAACATTTTTCTTTGTCAAGATTGTTTTGGCTATTCAGGGTCTTTGTGATTCTGTAAAAGTGTTAGAAATCTTTTTTCTGTATCTGTAAAAACACTATTGGGATTTCAACAGGGATTGCATTGAATCTGTGGATTATTGTGAGTAGTAAGAATACTTCAATAATATTAATTATTCCATTTCATGATGAACAGACATATTTCTATTGATATCTTAATTTCTTTAATCAGTGTTTTATAGTGTTCAGTGTACATGTCTTTTACCTTGCTTACAACTGCTTTGAGGTATTTACACTTTTTGATGTTATTATACATGTGTTTAATTTCCTTATCAGATAGTTTGTTGCCATTTTATAGAAATCCAAAATTAGTATGAGTTGATTTTGTATCCTGCAACATTGGTGAATTTGTTTTTTGTTTGTTTATTTACTATAAAGTCTTTAGGATTTTCTACATTCAAGATCATGCCATCTGTGGAGATAAATTTTACTTCTGCTTTTCCAATTTGGATGCCATTTGTGTCTTTTCCTTGCCTAATTGCTCTGGCTAGAAATTCTAGTACTGTGTTGAATAGCAGTAGTAAGGGTAGGCATCCTCAGCATGCTCTAGATCTTAGAGAAAAAGCTTCTAATTTTTTACCATTGAGCAGTATGTTATCTGTGGGCTTTTCATATTTGACCATTATTGTGTTGAGGCAAGCTTCTTTTATAGTTAATTTGTTGAAAGATTTTGTTATGTTGAATGTTGAATTTTGTCACATGATTTTTCTGCAAATATTGAGATGACTATGTGATTTTTATTTTTTAACTCTGTTAATTTGGTGTATCATATTGATTGATTTATGCTTGTCACACTGTCCTTGCATCTAAAAGATAAATCCCACTTTTTCATGTGCTTGTTGAATTCAGTTTCCTAGTATTTTTTGAGGAATTTTTTGCATCCATGTTCATCACAGATTTTGGCTTGAAGTTTCTTTTCTTGTGGGTTTTTTTGCATTTTAATCCTTCTTCAGTAAGTTTGTGGAATTCACCCGTGAGGCCACTTTGTTCTAGGGTTTTCTTTTTTGGAAGTCTTTTGATTACTGACTCAGTCTTCTTATTTGTTACTGATCTTTTGAGGCTTTCTATTTCTTCTTAATCCAGTTTTAATACATTGTACATTTCTAAAAATGTATCTATTTCTTCTAGGTTGTCCAATTTATTGGCACATAATTGTTACTCATGATCTTTTTTTCTTTTTGTAGCATTGTTTGTAATGCCTTTTCTTCTATATATAATTTTATTTAGTTGAGTATTCTGTTTTTCTTACTTAATGTAGTTGAGTTGGTTGAATTTGTTTACCTTTTTAAAAAAACAGCTCTTATTTTTGCTACTTTTTTCTATTGTCTTTCTATTCTCTCATTTTCATCAACCTAATATTTATTATTTCCTTTCTTGTGTCAACTTTGAGATTAGTTTATTCTTTTTTTCTTGTTCCTTCAGGTGTGAAGCTAATTATTTTCAGTCTTTCTTCACTTTTGATGTAGGTATTTATCACTATAATTATATCTTTAGGTAATGTGTTTCTCTAATAAAAAACTATTTTAGCATACATATTAAGATATTGAATATGCCAATTATCCAACTTTAGAATTTTGGTCAGAATTACATTTAACAGATATACTTGATAATTAAATGTAGAATGCCAAAAGAGATGATATTGAAGGCTCATTGACAATTTGTATCATTCCTTATAATGTATATATAAACAATAAGATACTACATATGATTTCTTTTGTATGATAATGTTATAGCATAATGAAGAAGTTAAACGGGAATATTTTTACGCATACAGTGGCGACTGCTACGTAAAAGCTTTAAAACCATTTGTGTGTCTGTATGTGTGTGAAAACAATATTGATATAGGAATCTTGAAATCTTCTCGAATATGAATGGGCAAATTTGCTTGCTTAGCCTAGGGACTTTCTGTAAGAGAAAGAAACAGAACTCCTATTTTTCTTCCCTGAAATCTAAATAGCCCTATCGGCATGAGCTAGGTTTGTCCTGACAAAAGCTCAGTAAGAGGGAGAGTAAATGTGGCTGTTGGATTTTAAAAAAAGAACAAGGATTAGGATTGTCACTTGTGTTTGCTTCTGTACAGAGTTGCAATGTCAAATAATAATGATGGGTCAAAATCCATGAGCTGGAAGATAAAATAACCTGACATAAATACATTTTTCTAGGGTAGACTTGCCCTCTGAATATATAGCCATGTATTTGATTTTAAAAGGCAATGATTTTAAGAGCATAGACAATGATCATTCAATGCAAGAAAGACTGAACTCTTTTTTTCTCATTCTTTGAATAACCTAAGCAGGATCTTTTGCATTAGGATATGCCAGGCCAGAAGTGCAGTGGCAGCCATATAGGTCCCAACTTCAGTGTTATATTTCAGCACCATAACAATTGCAAATGGAGGATCGTTCTTAGCTTGGAATTCATAGAGGAGCTGAGCTGGCCATCATCAATGGGTTGTGGTCCAGGGACAAAATGAGGACAACCAAAACACATTAACTGAATACAATCATCCCAAAACATAACTGCTCTGAATTAACATAGAATAAGTGCCCAAGAAAGAAAGGCCATTTTTGTTGGTTGAGTTGGAGAAGGCAGAGTGGGAGCCTTAAGCCATGTTGAATAGAAGATTAGATGAAGATTATGTTTTACTACAAGATGGTGATGTGAATCAAATTGTTGCATGTCTCCTGGATGAAAATCTCAAATACTACTCTGTTCTCATTATCAAGCCTGGGTGACTCACAATCTGATTGGGGTTGCCCTTTTCTGGGCCTTTATTTTCAAATGGCTTAAATGTCTGTCTTCCTGATCCTGATTATTCATTATTATAGGCATTAAAGTTTTATATCACACTAGATTCTTGGAATATGGTCTGGCATGTTTTTCAATACTGCTTTTCTTTGCTAAACTATTATGTGGCTTTGCTTCCTTGAATATTTTTTTACTGTCCTTCGATGCTTCTTAGAAAAATATTTTTCTTCCCTGGCCATGTCATAAATCTAAATTTATTACTCCCTCTTCTATTGTTTAATGTTTAACACTAATAAAAATGGTACTTAGCATTTACACAAGGTTCATATTTTTAAAGTGCTTTACAAGGTCTATTTCTTAGGTCTTTTTTAATGAGAGTATTTTCTGAAGCAATTTGTATGAATATTCAGGAGACATTATGAATGTGAAACTAAAGCCCTATTCCTGTAATGATTTGGAAGTTGAATATGAAATATACAGAAATAGGGAAGTATTGATCTGGGAATCATTAATTAAAATAAGCATTTACACTCTAATGTGGTCAGAAAAATAAAAATAGCTTTAGCTCTGTCTATATATGTATTTTTCTATCATATCCAAACAGGACAATGTCTATGGAGTTTTAAACCACTTAAGTCTTTTCTTATTAATGTAGCATTCATTAAACTTAGATTTTTTAATTGAAAAGAAGCTGCAGTTTAATTTAAAGCCAGAATTTGTTACTTAAGTTGTTAGATTTTGTGTTTAGCTTAGTTCATTAATGGGTGTGATTTAATTTATAGTAACTGGTAGAGAAAATATTCTATTTTCCTATTCAGATATTTATAGGTGGTCTGACAGTAAAATTCAGTGCCTCATACACTGCACACAAATTCTTGTCAATATGTGCAAAAAATATACTTAAGATGTTAATAATTTGATTTTTGGTTTTGTCTGCATGTATAAATTCACTAGCACTTCTCTAGAATTGGCAATCCCATGAATCACCCCAAGGCTTTCCATACTGCTAGAGAATATAAGTATGAAGCACAAATATAGGATAAAATTTTGTTTTTACAATATTCTTTATACTTGGAATTGAAATGTACTGAGAGTAGGGATGATGTCTCATTATTCTTTGATTCCCCTGTGATTAAATAGTCATTTTTATATATTAGGTGCTCAGTAAATGTCTGTGGGCTGTTACTGATCATGTATAGAGGAATATTGTATCAAATAATAAAAGTAGATTGTAAGGGAGAAGCCTGCTGGGGCCAATGCTGATTTTTCAGATTTATAAGTTGTCCACAGATTGGAATCATTCAGGAGCTTTCTATCCCACGCAACATTAAATCTAAACTGCAAACCATGATCTCTATGGTCTTTTTCCAATCCAATCTGGTACCGTCTCTTGTTTTCCTTGTCCCCAGAGCTCTAATCACATAGCCCTTTGTTCTATTCCGTGATTTGCCACCTCATTCCTTTCATAGACTATTTCCCTTCCCAAACTCTGTCCCATGGGTGTTCACTTCTTGTCAAGCAGATCTGAGCTTAAACATGACCTTGTAAGAGAGAAGTTTCTGACCATTCAAATCCCAAAACTCTGGATTACATTACTGAATTGTGCGATGGTGAATTTTATGTGTCTGTTTGAGTGAGACATCAGGTGCCAGATATTTGCTTAAATGTTATTTGTGTGTGTGTGTGTTGGGTGGGGGGAGGTTCTGTAAGGTTGTTTTGGGATGAGATTAACATTTAAATTGGTGAAATAAAGCAGACTGGTCTCCATAATATTGGTGGGCCCTATCCAATCAGACGAAGGCCGTAAAAAGAACTGACGGAATACACCTTCCCTCCCTCCCTGGAGCTAGATGGCTTTCGTTAGACTTGAACTGCCAAATTGGCTCTTCTTGCTGCTCCAGCCTGGTAACCTCTGGACTGGAACTGTAGCTTCAGCTCCCCCTGAGGCTCCAGTTTGACAGCCTTTGGACTGAAAGAGCAGCTTTGGCTCTTCCTGGGTTTCCAGCCTGTTGGCCCACCCTGTAGACTTTGGACTTGCCAACCTTCATAATTGAATCAGCCAATTTTTTTGTAATAAGTCTTTTTCCATCCATTTATCAGTCTAGCTGTCTATTTCTCTAACTATGTAACTAATAGGTTGGTGCAAAAGTAATTGCGGTTTTTGCCATTACAAGTAATTACAATTAATACAAAAAAAACTGCAATTAGTTTTGCACCAACCTAATATATCTATCTATGTATCTATCTATGTATCTATCTATGTATCTATGTATCTATGTATCTATCTATCTCTCTATCTATCTATCTATCTATCTATCTATCTATCTATCTATCTATCTATCTTATTGGTCCTTTTCCTCTGGAGAACCCTAACTAATACATACTATTGACGTATTATTTTTTTCTTCTCCACTAGAGGTATGTTAGATAAGAGGACAGTCTTTGACTGCCTTATTCTGATACATCCCCAGGGCCTAGCATGACTCTTGACCTACAATATATGCAGTAATAAATATTGTTGATTTTTTAATTAATGATTTAGCCCATAGATTCCAATTATAAGGGTACTTAAAGAATAAATTGATAGGGTCCTTCATATTAGCATGCTTTCCATGTGAGTTATAAAACCAATTATGTATTAACATATGTACATAATGTAATCACAAACAAGTCTATTAATAAAAATATTTATTTTAAAATCATCCACTGTAATTACTGTCAGGCCTTTGAGCCCAAGCCAAGCCAACGCATCCCCTGTGACTTGCACCTATAAGCCCAGATGGCCTGAAGTAACTGAAGAATCACAAAAGAAGTGCAAATGCCCTGCCTCACCTTAACCGATGACATTCCACCACAAAAGAAGTGAAAATGGCCAGTCCTTGCCTTAAGCGATGATATTATCTTGTGAAATTCCTTTTCCTGGCTCGTCCTGGCTCAAAAAGCTCCCCCACTGAGCACCTTGTAACCCCCACTCCTGCCCACCAGAGAACAACCCCTCTTTGACTGTAATTTTCCTTTACCTATCCAAATCCTATAAAACGGCCCTACCCTTATCTCCCTTTGCTGACTCTCTTTTCGGACTCAGCCAGCCTGCACCCAGGTGAAATAAACAGCCATGTTGCTCACACAAAGCCTGTTTGGTGGTCTCTTCACACGGACGTGCATGACAATTACCTTGTGCAATTATTAATAGTAACCAAAACAGCAATGACTTATAGCATGACTGAAAGTGTGTATGTAATGTGAATTAGTATATTATTTGAAATATATATCATATATGCAATATATATGTTTAATAACCTAATATAAATAATTAGGCATTTTTAGTCTCATTTTTATCTATCTTTATCACATTTTATTCATATATAAAATGGTGATAATAATAGTATCTATATCACAGTGTTATTGTAAAATTCAATTTGGAACAGTGCTTGCCAGGTTGCTTTAGCTATTATTGTTGTTGTTACTATAATGGTCATTAGTTATGAAGACTTTTGCTCCACACACTTTATTTCTAGGTTAGTTGAAGATATTATTAATTACATGAATGAATCAAAGCTACCAAAGTGGAAATTATCTTTTATTTATTCTCTTTCTAAACTGAAATTATGATGTTTTCAGGGAAATATAAATATTTTTTCTTTTCAAGATTATTTTATTTTTCTTCTTATATTCCTATGAATTATACTAAATAATTGCTTTTACTTCTCCTTTCTCACATCACAAAATATTTTTAAAAATTATGTTTTTTCTTTCCAAGTTAAACAAAATTTAGATCCTGTACTTTTTTCAATTAGGGCATTGTCTTTACTTCACTAATCACTTAAGTTTTTATTCTCTGGATGCTCTCCAAATATCTTAATTTATTTGGAAAGGATATACTTAAAACTGGTTATGAAAAATTAAAAGATATATCACAATGAAAGTGATTTTAAACTAATACTTTTTGAATTCCCAATATAAATGTTTATTATGTCCTTTGCTAAAGTGGATGATGTCTTGGTCACATTGCGGCTTTAGATATTTCTCCAAATATGTCTCCTGAACTAGTTTATAAATACATACCCACACATATACACACAGACATGCATCTACATTTACAGAAACACACAAACACACATAAGGTTGGATTGGCAAGTGTATCAAATAATTTCCTTTGATCTTTAATAGGAAGTGGTGATTATCTTAAGTTTTCAAGTGTGATTACACAGGGGTTCAAATCATGAACCCAGTGAAAATATGTATTTACAACTTTCTTACGCTGTAAACAATAAGTGGATTTTGAGAAAATAAGAGAGTCCCTGTGTATGCATCAGTTTTCTGCTTTGTTATCTGTATTTGCATCCCAACGGCCTCAGAACTCAGCCCTCAAAGACATTTCTATGAAGATTTTAAGAATGCAACAAAGATACTAGAAGCAATAATAAATTCAGTAAAAACTACTATGGCTTATTTTCTTGGCCACCATTGGGCAGACTACTGTGGAACACTTTCTATGCAGGCTTCCATCATTGGAGCAGATCTGTCTAATGGCTTCTTTCTGGATCACAGAGGGTGAAATGAGTAGCTTTCTCTCTTGGCAGATTGAAGATCTGGCATGACAAACAATTTTATACATAAAATTATTACACGGTCTCATTTCTTTTTTTAAAAAGAAACATCTAATACTCTTCATTCTCTAAAGAGAGTGTGTATAGAGTTTTCCCCATTTTATGCAAACCTGTCTGGTAGGCTTGATGTTGTATATATGCTAAACATCTTTTCTGTGGAAAACCCGGAAGTCATATTGCATCTCAAGGCTAAGTATTAAAAACAATCTGAAACAATAACTAATCAGAATGTAAAAGGCATTGAACAAAGTACAGATTCTGTGGCATAGATTTTGTATTATAACATAGGCTCTCCAAGTGTCTCAGAAATTGTTTATTTTTATTTGTAAAGTGAGGGTAAGAATGTAAGTGTTGATGTGATAATTAAATGAGATAATTGAGAAATATTAAAGGATAAAATTGGTAATGTATTCACTTTTATGAAGATATTATGATTTCTCATACATGTTCTTTATGCCGAACTGCATACATATTACTATAGAAATATGGTTATTTTAACACCATTTTTACCTTGTAAATAACAAAAATGGTTTCTTCATTTTCTCATTTATATGCATATCAATTCTATTTTTGTTTCACTAGTTTTAATTAGTCAATCATTTCTATTTATGAAGAGCTCTTCATTTCCCCGTCTTTTGATATCAACCTAACATTCCTAGAATTTGTCAAAATAATTAGAAAGATTTAATGAGTCTGAAAGACAATTAACTTAATTCCATAGGACAACTGCCATAGAGTTCAACTGATATGCCTATGTGGAATTCTGAGTATGTCTTTTATCTTTCTGAAAAGGTTTATAACTTTGGAGAATTTTCTTCCTGTCTGGCGGCATTAAATTCAAACTTTCAACTTTAAATTTAAAGTGAGCATTATATTCTAATTTCTAATATTTTCAAATAATACTTTTCATTTTATTTCTCTTAAATTTGAGATTATCATAGTTGTATGGGGAAGAGGAGAGATAAATTTATATAAGCTGTTTTTTCCTGGCCTTGATTTTTCTATCTTGTGTTATTGTGCCTTGGACGCCTTAGCAGATTACCTGTCATCAAAAACTGAATTTCAATCTCCTGCTTCACTGTTATACTTAGTGGAGTACCTAATTATTTAATTTTTCACCTATTTGAATTATTCTTTTGCAATAATGAAATGTTTTTAAAGAGACAGAGTTAACAAAAACAAGCAAGTTCAAGATAAAATTGTTTGCATTTCTCCCCAGAAAATGTCCTGTCTTGAGTAACATTGCTATCTACCCACACTATTTGCATAAGTTAAGTTGGCCTTTAAATCCAGTTGCTCCTTGTAAGCTAAGAAATACAGGCCCCTGTAATCCCAGCACTTTGTGAGGCCGAGGCAGGCAGACCGCCTAAGGTCAGGAGTTCGACACCAGCCTGACCAACTTGGAGAAACCGTTTCTACTGAAAATATAAAATTAGCCGGGCATGATGGGACATGCCTGTAATTCCAGCTACGAAGGAGGCTGAGGGAGGAGAATCGCTTGAACCCAGGAGGCGGAGGTTGCAATGAGCCGAGATCATGCCATTGCACTCTAGCCTGAGCAACAAGCGTGAAACTCCATCTAAAAGACAAACAAACCAACCAACAGAAATACAGGCCATAAAATGCTACTGAGCGACAAGGATCCAGGAAATCACAATTTTTCCCCAAAACCTGAAGTAAATCAACCGATTCTTGGGAAGGAAAAAAAAAATCCTCTGATTCCCCCTTTCTTGCTATTTATCTAAACATTAAAGAAAATCCTTTTTTTTTTTTCTATAAAATCTTTTCCTTGGCAAAATGAAACTCCCGTGGAAAATACTCAGATTTTTTAGTGAAAAGAATGAGTAAAGTACTCAATGTCATTAAATATTACTATCACTGTATCCATTATGCTTCTTAGCTTTGGGTCAAATAATAATTAACAGAGAATGTGGAAGATCATAGTGTTACTGGTAGTGAATCTGTATGGGCCTGCAACAACCTCAACTCTTACCTTCTCAGAAGAAAGAATTAAATTAGCGGCATAAGGCAGAAGGAGATACTGAGGCATGTTTTTGAGCAGGAGTGAAAGTTTATTAAAAATCTTTAGAACAGGAACAAAAGTAAAGAAAGTACACTGGGAAGAGGGCCAAGTGGGCAACTTGAAGGACAAGCCTGTGGTTTGACGTTTTGACTTGCCATTTTATACTTTGGCATATTTCCGGGGGTCTTGATTCTCTTCTCCCTTGATTCTTCCCTTTGGCGGGGGCTGTCCACATGCACAGTGGCCTGCTAGCACTTGGGAGATGAGTATGCACAGTGTGTTTACTCGAGTTGCATGCACGCTCACTTCAGGCGTTCTTTCCTTGCCCGTCACATGTCCCTACCCTAGGAGGTCACATGCCTGTTAGTGCCGCCATTTTGCCTCTTAAGAGTACATGTGTGAGCCCACTTGCCCAGCTCCTGAGATCTTATCAGGAAACTGCTCATCACCAGTTTCAGGTGTTAGCTATTTATTAGGAGACTACCTTGGCCTGGTGCTGGCTGCAGCCAATTACTATTTTAGAGAGACTGGTTGGGAGTTGGTGGAGGACTCTTCTCCTGCTCTGTTCATGTCTGACTAGCTACCTACTGTAACAAGCAACAGTATTAAATACACACTATATTTTAGACATTCACCATATGGCCATTTGCTTCTGTGGTATACATTTCAAGATGATTTTATGTTATCTAGAGATGTCTTTATTCTTGAAAAACTAAGACTAGCCTTGGCACAGCTCCATATTTCCACATTACTTACGGCTGAAAAAGCTAGTCTAAAGCACAACCACTAAAGATTTTTTTTTCTTCCCCCCCCCACGCCCGCCCCGTAAGTCCTGCTAAAGATTTTTTTTTTTTTCACTTTTTGTTAGATAATGATAGCAGGCTATAATTAATTAATGGTAGGTAAGGGTTAGGTACTTTTCTGAAAATTCTCAACCAAGTTGTAATGAAAGGAAGTAGCAGATCAAATTTATCTTCACAGTTATCAGTAAAAAGGTACTTAACAGTCCCCAGCTTATTCCCTGAACTCAAAGAAATCCTAGTTAGTACTCATTTTAGGTAATGTAAATCCACCTTGCATGAAAGGTTCCTCTTAAGTGAAAGCAGTCGTAATATTCTAAATATTCTAGCACAGCACGTATCTAACCATCTAGCAAACTAGATTGTTTCTAATTCAATCAAGAATCCTTAGAACCAATGAGGAAACACAGCATCTGATGCTATTTTTAAGAGCATAGAAAAAAAATTACATATATATATATATATATGTCACCAAGGCGAGTCTTTTAAATATCCATTTGACTCACTAACAAGCTACTTTTCACCCGTAAAAATTTATTTCTAATGTTTACTTTGTTAATTAGTAACATTTCTGGCATTGTTCAAGGTAAGAGTACAAGTTCTAGAAGCTGACTCTGGAGTGGCCTTTCTGATTAAATGATAATGGATCACATCCAAAGTGTAATTTTCTGATTAGAAATTGACCATCCCTGGAGTGGAGCTTAAACTTACCAAAACCAACATAACATCTGCCTTCTATATAGAAGGTATTTTAAAATAGATTATAGACATGGTAATATTGGTGTTCTCTGAATAAGGTCATAACGTGCCATGCTTTTTTCATTCCAACCAAAAACATTCCTTGGCACAGAGCAGAGCTGGAGCAGAGTAGATTAAATTGAATTTTATGTGGGCAAATGTAAATGATAAAAATGAAGAATTAGCTATGTATTACTCCTCGTATCAATTTTGCCACTAGTGTAAGTGAAATTTGCATAGTCTCTTTATGTCTTTGCAGGCATTCTGCTTTATCATATTTGTCATGGAGTTTTTTTTTTTTGTTTTTTCCAATCAAAAGACATAGAGCTAATTTAGTAAACTAAAATTTTTTAGTTTGTGCTGAATATTCAAAAATATTTACCTCAGAATTCTTACAGTATCATATCTGTGTATTAGATGTCATCATTAATGCTGAAGATAAATTTAAGACTTTCAATATTTCTAAACCCAAAATAATTGCTATTTAATAGATGCATTTCATTACAGTTTGTGATTTATTATGTCATAGCTCTTCCTAATTCTACTGGATTTCTGCATTTCCTTCCAGTATAATCTGTATTTTCTTCTCTACTGGACATTTCATTTGTGAGAGATTTTAACTTTTATGTGGTTATATTTCAAAGTTTTCATCATTCTATTATACTTAGTGTAGATCAACAATTCTACTCACAGTTGCCTCTTACAACTTCTTTTGCAGAGTATTTCATTAAAATAACTTACGTAAGTATTTTTCTGCCTTGGACTGTAATACATATGATATAATTTAGATTATACATTTTTTACAAGAGTAAAGAGATCCTATGTTTAAAGTTAATGTAAGGTGACACGTACTTGCCTAAAATGTTCTGGAAGGAATACAATAGTCTAGCTTTCATTCTGAGGTTAATATGATAGCATCTTAATTTCATAAATTTTTTTTGAATATGTGAATGTGTCCTACATTTATAGAAAATGGAAAGAGTCTGTGTGTGTCTGTGTGCGTGTAAGTAAGTGCATCAAAATAATTATAGCAAAGAGTCAAAGATTTTTGTTAACAGCAGACAATGTAGTTAATTGTACTGGGCTGTCTGGTAATAAAGCAAGTTTCAATTTCAAAAGAATATTTTATGTTTGATATTATTTTTAAACTTCTTAAGATCCACTAGTGAGAAATGTTCTAATACTGTAGCAAAAACACTTTCTGTTTGAAAAGCTATCCTAAATGACTTATCTATCCATTCACTCATTAACTTACTATTTTTCTGATTTTACTTGCTATGTTTTATAGGGTAGGGTGCTAGAATCTACCATGGACAAAGGGATGAATGAAATCACCTTGTCCTAAAAATGCTCCTGAGAGGTCAGACATAAATTATGGGGAACTGGGAGAGTCCATTAAACTACATTCTCTTCATTTTGGTTTTCAACATGTGGTCAATTTTAATAAATTGCTACAGTTTGATAATTCAATCTGATATTTGGTCCAACAAGACACATTTAGAAATGTGTTGCATGTTATCTGTCTGGTTTAATACTCAAGGAATTATATTTTGCATTTTTGCTTTTTTAGAATTTAAATTCAGCAAAGCATCCACAAATTCCCATTATCATTTAGATTCCTAGCAGCATCAATTAATATAGTGAACATTTTGAAAAAAAAAAATGCCCATAGAAAGGAGAGTAAACTGTGATATCACATAATATATATTATTATGTAACTGTCAAAATGAATGAATGCAAATGGCATGCAATGAGATGGGTGGATCTTGGAGATATAATATTAAGTAAAAAAGTAAATTCAAATGATCATGTACAACAATACCTTTTCATAAAATTAAAAACATTCAGCATATGCATATATGTATGTACATAGAACTATGTACACACATACACACATATATACTCCAAAATTCTGACTGAATTCTCAAACAGTAGCAATTTATTGAAACTGACTATATACTGTGAAAGGAGAATATATCTCAGGACCCCTAAATCACTAAGCCAAGGGAAGGTCAAGTTGGGAATTTTGTCAGGAAAACCTGCCTCTCAGTTTATTCTTAACTAAAGTAGCTACAAAGACAAAGCAATGCTAAAATGTGTAAAACCGAACTGTATCCTGACCACCTTGGGCGCATGTCATCAGGACCTCTTGAGTCTGTGTCATAGGCATGTCCTTAACCTTGACAAAATAAACTTTCTAATGATTGAGACCTATCTCAGATATTTTGAGTTCACAACACCAAAAACCAAAAAGAAGAAGATACAGTTTGGCTCTTCCAGTTCTTTTTAACAGTGTATATGTATGTGTGTGTGTGTATATATATATATTTGTATGTGTGTATATATTTTATATTTTACACACATCCTTTTTATTAATGTATATTTATGCAATATCGGATTTATAATGCAATAATAAAGATGAGATTCAGGATAATTTTTGTTTATTTATGGAGGTGCAGAAGGTTTGCTTGATGGGAGGGTTGGGACCACATGGTTGGGTGTAGGTTTGTCAAGGTGTTCGCTTTTCTTTTGGGTCAGGTGTTCAAGGTTGTACGTTGCATTAAGCACATTTAGTTAATGACTAACTAAATAAAAGTGGACCATGCTTCAATTAATCCTGAATGATAACATACTATGGATAAAACTCTCTAAACTTTTCTTACATTCTAGTTTTATTAGCTTTCTTCCATAGTTTTATCTTTCTTTCTCACACTTTTCAATTATATGTTAACTGGCTCATTTTTGCCACACTCTAAATATTCTGATTTTTAAAAATTTCATTTATTTCATTTTTATGCTGTTTTGATTCCTTTTAAATACCGCTTATTATATTTTCAGATATATAGTTCTCTATTGGTTGTCTTATTATTTAGTCTTTGGTCTTGTGATATTTTGTCTGTTTTAGAATTTTCTTCCTTAACTCATCTGACTTTTCAAACATTCCTGTTTTTTCTATTTATTTTCTAAGTTTCTGATTAAAGTTATTCCTTCATACCTGCAAGTGCTGCTTAAGAATATTATTTTCACCAGCATGGTGGCTAACGTCTGTAACCCCAGCACTTTTTGAGGCTGAGGTGGGGAGATCACCTAAAGTCAGGAGTTTGAGACCAGCCTGGCCAACATGGCAAAAACCTGTCTTTACTAAAAATACAAAAATTAGCTGGACATGGTGGCACATGCCTGTAATCCCAGCTACTCAGGAGGCTGAGGCATGAGAATTGCTTGAACCTGGGATGAAGAGGTTGCGGTGAGCCGAGACCGCGCCACTGCACTCCAGCCTGGGCGACAGAGGAGGATTCCGTCTCAGGACAAAAAAAAAAAAAAGAATATTGAAATATTATTTATAAGTTTTGGTACTGTACTAAAATTTTCCTCTGCTGTATGTTTTGTTCCTGTGAGTATTTATAGATACTTGTGTTTTGATTCACATTTTTCTATTTCCTTTTTATGACAGCTTTGTATGAATGTTGCCTGTCTTTTTTGGTTATTTTAAAACATCTCATTCTCTCATCATGAATAATAGTTCTTCTATGTATTTATTGTGAGAACTTTTCATGGTTCACAAAGTTACTTAGGTTATTAATACCCTATTTGGGAAGACAATGTAGTGGAGTGTTAACAGATTGAGATTTTACTTTTTTGGGGAATGTAAGATTTTGCTTTTGAGATAATCCCTTTTTTCCCCTTTGTAATACTCTGATTTCCACCATTTTCTTTGTTCTTTTCTGAAGCTAGCCTCCCATGAACATGCACCGGTTTTTCAATGTGCTTCCTCCAATCCCACCACCAAAGTAGCATCTTCAGAAGATGGCCACTCTCATTTTTCACATGTTCAAGTATTTTCTTTTCAATTGCTTATTAGTACTGCTTTTATTCATTTTGTCTTAGGTGTGTTTTGAGCAGTTTCCTACTTTGGGTGGGCATTTCTCTTCGTGGGGGTGATGTGTGCTTTCTGCCACCTCTAGGCCTTCAATAACTATCCTCATTTCCATGCATTCTCCACCTGACCCTGCTCAGGTTTTGACTCTGGAGACAGCTCTGCAAGATGTGGATGTTTATTTCTTGACTTAGATATGCAATTAAGCGTGTAGTATTCTCTATCTCTAAGCTATTTTTGAGAGTAGTTTTATTGATTTTCTTTGTGATCTGTGTAGCGTTACAGGAATGTATAGAAATATTTGTATTTAGGCAGCTGCCATTATTCTTCTGGAGCTCTGAAGCCCTGTGTGGATTTTACTCATGAGTCTTTATTGACCGAAGTCAATGCTTTTATTTTCTTCTGTATATTTTTCAATTTATGACTGTACTGGTGTTATACTCAGGGTATCTCTTTAAACTAAGCATTCTCTGATTGTTTTCTCTCTGTAGTATCTATGCTCTTCCATTTACTGTTTTATTGGGAAGAAGGTTTTAAACCTATGCATGTTGGCAGAATCAAAATGAAGTCATTTATTTTAAAATTCCTGATAGATAGAGCCAGGGAGGGCCGTGAAAAGAAGGTTTTCACTGCATGAATGCCTGATAACAGAAACTATCACAGAATACTCTGTGAAAACCACAGCCTCACACAAAGTCCATCACAAACTTATGCACACACAAAATACTTTCACGAGGACATCTGCCTAGAAACTGCTTGTCTAACCCATGGACTGATGCCCCCCTTGTTATTAATTCTTGTAGCCAAGAATAATTATCTCAAAACAATTATGCAATCTTCTACTTTTTCCTTTGAAAACCTTTATCATCCTTTAACTTCCTGAATAGCTATATAGTTTACTATGGTATACATATTCCCATTGCAATGCCTATTCCGAAATAAACATCATTTTCTTTCAGAGAGTCTCCCTTTCTGTTTGTTATTTAGGTTGACAAACGCTTCTTAGTGAAACACAAAACGTGACTAGCTACCTGCACTATGTCAATCCACTTCTGGGCACATCACTGAACAATGTAGTAAAAGCTCCCTTTCCCAAGGTTACTTGTGTGACTAAGAATAAGGGACTCCTTCTTTTCAGCTGACTGTGCTTGGAGCTATGAGTATCCAGCTTTGGACCTTAAGGTAGAGTGGATTTTGGAATATTTTTACTTCTTCAGCCTTTGGTAGGGCACATCTTGGCAAAACCCTATGTGTCAGCTTCCAGTCTTCACTTCCTGATGGAACCACAGAGGCCTGAGTCATCTTTTCAAATGAAAAGTACCATTTAGAAGAAGGAAACATGAAAATGATTGATTTGTTAACATATTTTTAAATAGTAAAACTATCACTTCCATAGGTAGTTGATAAAAGATAAACAGAACAAGAAAAGTTTAAAGGTAGAAAATAGAGTATTAAAGCTAAGCTTAATAAAGCTTATGATAGGCAAAGATAGATTAAATACCAGAGTGGGGGGCTCTGAGATTTATTCCTAATGAATGCAGTAGAACAGGAACACATATTTGAGAGGCAAGCCCTCTCAATATTTCCCTGAGCTTTGGATTGACAAAAACCACCACGACTTTATAAAATAAGTTACATTTCTACCTTCTGAGTGCTTCTAAGTGTTGAACAAAATAGAGAGTAGGCCCAACTATCACTAATTGACAGATTGATTTAATATTGAGTGACTACTTCAGCAATAATTTTCAAAACTGGTGGAAAGAAATGCTCTGGAAAAATGCAGCTAAGGGCAGAATCACCATGAAAGTACTTTTTCAGTAAGTGACACTAATTGCAAAATAATGGCCATATACCTCACAATCAGACTTATGCTGACAGACGAAAGCTTTATTATTTTTAAATTTACCACCTTATAAATTCAGTTGGCCTGCCAGAATTCCTTTCTGAATTCTCTTGGAAATGAGCCTGGGCATTGTTAGTGTGTCTCTCTCTGCTTGATAAGTGCCAAACCGTGGAGTCATCTTAATTTAAACCTTTATTATGGCAGCACCCCAAGTGCCCTAACTAAATCTTAAGGACCTATCAAGATTTCTCTGAAATCTTGGTTTCCAGGGGCTCTTAACTGACTTGTAAAAGCATGATTTCTCTTGACACTTGCCATGTTACATTTCCATGGTAAATGTAACTTTTAAAAAGTATTTTCCAATTCCTATTCTTTTTCAGATGTTTCAAGAATACAACTTTGTTCAATAAAGTTGTGTACTGGAAAAATATATCTGTCATTAATGTTAATGATTCAAGTTGAAATATTGTCTTTGATGAAGTTGATATTGCTAGTGTTAAATCTTATTTATTTATTCTGCACACAAACAAAGCATCTCATTTAATGCATGCTTGCTTCAGTTGTTTGACTTAGGCACAAGATAGTTCCTGAATTCTGGAGATATTTCTGGGAAAGCAATACCTGTGGTGCTCAGTCCAATAAAAGAGTAGGCTCGAGTCTTTTGATTTTATCTCATAATAGTAGCTCATTATTCCCCCATTTATTAATATTCATGCAACTCTGATGAATATTTGTCCTTATGTTTTCTAGGAAGTGATGAGTGTCATTTTTTAAAGCTTATGTTTTCAACTTGTCCTTGTTGTGCATTTGCAAATTATTTTTCTGTGGAAAAAAATCAAGAATGCAGTTGAAAAATGTATGTAAGGTGCCCTTCCATGGTAAATAATTTCTGAAGGGTTTTTGACTCATGTACATCATGCAGTGGAAAGAGCACGAGGTTTCCAGTGAGGCAGAAACAGATTTCAAATCTGACATGGTCACTTTCTAAAATATAAGAGAGAAATTTCCATTTATTTTTGTCTCAAGCATTTTAAATTTCTCTATTTAAAGGAACCATTATTGTTTTTATTGTTGCATTAACAATGATAATGCAAATAACTTTTGAGTAATTATTATGTGGCAGACATTATGCTAATCACTTTAGTGGATTTTCTCATATAATACCTATATCATTAAATCTGGTATGTATTACTATTTCCATATTACTGACGGAGAAACTAAGTTTTCAATGGACTCAACTAAGCTGGCTAACTATCAAACTCTTACCAGAGTTAAAATTCTCAAGCATTGGTTTCAATGGTAGCATAAGTAACATGTTATAATATAGATGTTATATAAACAGTATCATCAACTGCTCTAAGTCTCCTTTTTTTTTTTCATTTTCAAAATCCAAATAAACTATCTAGATTTTTTTTTCAGATTTAAGAAAGCAGCATATGTAAAATATTTCACATAACATCTGATACACTGTAGTCCTATAATAAATATTAGTTTTCTTCTGTTTTATTGACATAAGATAATCAATGCTCCATTTGTTTCCAGTATTATTATCTCTATGTGAGAAAGATACTATGTATTTTAAAATCTGCTTTCTTAAACAACATCTTAATATATTTCTTACTAAAATACTTAAGACCAAACTCATGAAATTATACAGTCTATACCTCTTCCATTCTTCATGTCTTTAGTAGATATGGTTTCAGAAAAACTTAAGTCACTTTTATAGATTGTTTTTTATCTAGTTCATGACTGATGTAGTAAATATTGTGCAGTTTGAAGTAGGTAGCACAAGTATTCTTAGAACCTCATAAATCAAATCTAATTAAATGGATCCTTACAGTATTTCAAGTTCTTAGCAGAGATAATACATTTACAAGCTTGTTTATATTTCATGTGGAAATGACAATTGGGCCAAGATTCTATTTTATATCATGAGGTTGCATTTAAATGACATGGGGGAACATGGGAAGGGTGGCAGAGAATCAAACAGAATTATGAGAATGTACATGTCTTTGCCTTTTTCACAATATTATAGGAAAACTGTTAAATACTTCATTGTTGTGTGATGTGAGCTACAGAGTTGTCAGATGCTTTTGCAGATTGACAAAAAGTCCCCTTGTAGACCTAATGTGGCAGGTTTTGCTGCCTTTTTATATATGGATGTTGAATTTTTTGAATGCATTTTTCTGTATCTATTGAGATTATCATATGATTTATGTTTCTTTAATCTGCTAACATGGTGAATTACAATGCTTGATTTTTAAGTAGTAAAATATCTTTGCATTTCTGGAATAAAACCTACATGACCATGATTTATTTTCCTTTTTGTATGTTACTACAATTCATTTGTTCATACTTTGCTAGAGGCTTTTACAGCTATTGCTCATTGGCCTGTGAATTTCTCTACTCATTGTGTATTTGTGTGATTTTATTAATAGAATAATACCGGTTTCAGCAAACATGTTGGAGAATATTCCTATTCCTGAAAAAGTTTGTATAACATTAGTGAATTCTATCAAATGTGATAAAATTCACCAGTGATAATTTACCAGTGATGACATCTAAGTTTGAATTATCCTTTACGGAAAGGTTTTATTATTATAATTCCTATTTATGTAACAGGTATTAGACTATTCTGATATCTAAGTTTACTTTTACATAGAATTTGCCTCCTTCATCTTAACTGTTAAATTCATTAACAAATAATTATCAATAATATTGCCATATTACCATTTTAATGATTTGATATAGGTATGTCACCTAATTTATTTCTGTTATTGGTAATTTGTATTTTTTAATATTCAGACTCACAAGGAGGTTACTTAATTATTTTAAATATTCTAATTTAGCATTTGGTAATTTTCTTGAGTGTTTGTTTTGTAATTGTTGACTTCTGCTTTTATTTTTTCATTTCCTTCCTTCTACTAATTTTTGGTTTAATTTATTCTTCTTTTATTCATTGCTTAAAGTAGAAACTCAAGTTTAATTGTAGCCCTTGCTTATTGAATATAAGTATTTAAATTACAAACTTTCCTCTTAGCACTGTTTTAGCTGCATCTCAGAAATTTGGAAACATCATGTTTTAATTATAGCTTCATTTAAGATATTTTTGTGGCCAGGTACAGTGGCTCACACCTGTAATCCCAACACTTTGGGAGGCCCAAGCGGGCGGATCACGAGATCAGGAGATAGAGACCATCCTGGCTAACACAGTGAAACCCCATCTCTACTGAAAACACAAACATTTAGAGGGGCCTGTTGGCACGTGCACTTAGTCCCAGCTACTCGGGAGGCTGAGGCAGGAGAATAGCTTGAACCCAGGAGGCAGAGCTTGCAGTGAGCTGAGATCACACCACTGCACTCCAGCCTGGGCAACAGAGTAAGACTCTGTCTTAAAAAAAAAAAAATGTGTTTTTGTATCTGTCATGATTTTTTATTTGACAATTGAGATATTTAGCAGTTCTCTGTTTTTAGATACTAAAAGAATATTGAGATATTTTAAAATAATTGATTTTTAATTTAATTCCCTTTTGGTTTGAGAATATATATTTTAAGATTTCAATGTTTTAAAAATTTTAAGACATTTCATAGCTCAGCATATGGTCTATCATGAGATATGTTCCAAGTGTACTTGAAAGTAATGTATATTCTTCAGCTATTTGGTGGAGAGTTCGTAAATATTAACTAGTTGACGTGAGTGTATAGTGTGGTTCAAGTCTTCAGTTTCCTTATTTATTTATCCATATAGTTGTTCAATCAATGATTAAGAGATTTCCAAATTCAATTGTAGATTTATCTCTTTCTCCCCTGTCAGTTTTGGTTCAAGTGTTTAGAAGTTCTTTCACCTAAATAGAGGTGAAAGAAAGATCTCTACAAAGAGAACTACAAACCACTGTTCAAAGGAATCAGAGATGATACAAACAAATGGAAAAACATTTCATACTCACAAACAGGAAGAATCAATATTGCTAAAATGGCCATACTGTCCAAAGCAATTTGTAGATTTAGTGTTACTACTATCAAACAACCAATTACATTTTTCACAAAATTAAAAAATATATATTTTAAAATTAATTTGGAAACAAAAAAGAGCACAAATAACCAAAGCAATCCTAAGAAAAATAACAAAATTGAAAGCATCATGCTACCCAACTTCAAACTATATTACAGGGTTACAGTAACTAAAATAGCATGACACTTATAGAAAAACAGACACATAGACCAGTGGAACTGGTTAGAGAACACGGAAAACAAAGTGCTCACCTATTACTGTCTAATCTTCAAATGCTGACAACAACAAACAATGGGGTAAGGACTCCCTATTCAATAAATGGTGCTGGGATAACTGTCTAACCATAAGCAGAAGGTTGAACCTGGATTGCTTCCTTCACTGTATACAAAAATCAACTCAAGTTCTACTAAACACTTAAATGTAAAATCTAAAACTATAAAAACTCTAGAAGAAAATCTAGGAAATACCATTCTGGACATCAGCCCTGGCAAAGACCTCACAATGAAGATGCCAAAAGCAATAGTAACAAAAACAAAAATTGACAAATGGGACAAACTTAAGAGCTTCTGCTCATCAAAATTAACTGTCAGAGTTACTGAGTAAACAGAGTAAACAGAAAATCTTCATAATTGGAACAAATATTTACAAGCTATGCATCCAACAAAGGTCTAATTTCCAGAATCTATAAGGAACTTAAATCAACAAGCAAAAAAGCCACATAATTTATAAATGGGCAAAGGGCATGAGCAGTCACTTCTCAAAAGAAGATATATGGCCAGGTGCGGTGGCTCACACCTGTAATCCCAGCACTTTGGGAGGCCGAGGCAGGAGGATCACGAGGTCAGGAGATCGAGACCATCCTGACTAACATGGTGAAACCCCATCTCTACTAAAAATACAAAAGATTAGCTGGGCATGGTGGAACACACCTGTAGTCCCAGCTACTTGGGAGGCTGAGGCAGGAAATCACTTGAACCCGGGAGGTGGAGGTTGCAGTGAGTTGAGACTGCATCACTGCACTCCAGTCTGGGCAACAGAGAATGATTCTGTCTCATAAAAATAAATAAATAAATAAGTAAATAAATAAATAAATAAATAAGATATACATGTGACCAATATACATATGAAAAAAATTATCAATATCACTACTCATTAGGGGAACACAAATCAAAAGCAAAATGAAATACCATCTCACACGAGTCAGAATGGCCATTATTAAAAAGTGAAAAAATAACAGGGGCTAGTGAGGTTGTGGAGAAAAGGAAACACTTGTACACTGCTGGTGGGAACATAAATTAATTCACTCACTATGGAAAGTAGTCTGGAGATTTCTCAAAGAACTGAAAGAACTACCAGTTGACCCAGCAGTCTCATTACTGAGTATATACACAAAGGAATATAAATCATTCTATCTTAAAGGCACATGCACACATAAGTTCATCACAAAACTATTCACAGTATTAAATAAATGGAGGTACCCTAGATGCCCATCAGGGGTGGATTGGATAAAGAAAAGCTGGTACATATATGTCAAGGTATGTTTTGCAGCTGTAAAAAGTAATGAAATTATTTCCTTTGGAACATCGTGGATGGAGCTGAGGGCCATTATCCTAAGTGAATTAAAACAGAAACAGAAAACCTATGTTAATTCACTGTGTTAAAAGCAGAACTTGCAACATAATATTGCATGCTCTCACTTGTAAATGGGAGCTTAACACTGAGTACACATGGACACAAAGAAGAGAGCAACAGATACCAAGACCTACTTGAGGGTGGAGGGTGGGAGGAGAGTGATGATTGAAAAACTATCTTTTGGGTATTATGCTGATTACCACGGTGATAAAGTTGTCTGTACAGTAAACTCCTAGAACATGAAATTTACCCATGTAACAAACCTTCATATATACTCCTTGAAGCTAAAAGTTGGAAAGAAAAAAAAAATACAAATGCAAATATCTTCTTATCTGGTAATTCTAGTTCAGAAAATTGACTCTCAAGATTTATCCTCACATAAATGAAATATCATAGATATAATGTATCTTTGTAAAAGAAAACTATAGAGAATTTTATAAATATCCATCAGAAGAGGATGAGATTAATAAACGTAATGGAATATGTTACATCCCTTAAAAGAATAAAGCAATTTGGTGTGTACTAAGAAGTGATTTTCAGATATAATATTAAGCAGAAAAAAAGCCAGGCACAGAAGGATATGCAAAGTATATCACCATTTGTAAAAGAAATGTGTGGTAGGGAAGTAATACACATTTATTTGCATATAGATATATAAATGATCTTTGGAAAAATACTTATAATGCTGATAATATCACTTTACTGCAAGAAGGGTCACTGAGTGTTTGTAAGAGGTAGGAAGAAGATTTAATAAATCTGAATACATTTGTATGTTTTAAGTTTTTTACCATCTGAATATATCACATGTTACATTATTAAATGAGATAGTATTTACGTAACATAAAATTAGCTATTTTAAAGTAAAAAAATTCAGCAACATTTAATGGATTTACAATGTTGGGCAACTTCCAGCTCTATTTAATATTCTAAATATTTTAATCACTAAACAGGAAAAGCCTGTAACTTTTAAGCAATTATTTCCCCTTTTCCTCTCCCCTCAATCTTTGGCAATCATTAATCAGCTTTCTGTCTCTATGGATTAACCTATTTTGGATATTTTATTTAAAAAATACATGTGTTATTTTTCATGTCTGGCTTCTTTCACTTAGCATAAAGTTTTGGAGGTTCATCCATGTTGTAACATTTATTGGTAGTATACTTCATTCCTTTGTATTGATGAATAATTTAATTGTATAGAAACATTACATTTTTAAATCTGTTCACCAGATAATGCACATTTGAGTTGCTTCCACCTTTTGGCTATTGTGAATAATGCTACAATGAACATGGATGTACAAGTATTTTTTCCGTATGTACCTAGGAGTAGAATTGCTAGGTTATATGGTAATTCTATGTTTAACTTTCCAGTTAACTTAAAAAATTTTATATTTAACTTTTCGAGAAACTGCCAAACTCCACAGCAGCTGAACCATCCACTGGCAATGAAGAACAATTCTAATTTCTCCAAAAAAAATCAAATACATCAAAACACTTTTCAAGTACACATATAATTATAGCCCCATATGACAGAAGAGAATGAAGCAGATGAAAACATATAAAGAAATATTGTCAAAGAGGTTCCTAAATTTAGAGAAAGACATCAACTTATAGATCTAAGCATCTCAGTGAATCCGAAGCAAAATAAATATAAAGAAAATGATAATTCATAATTACATCAAAGTCAAACTTCAGATTACCACAGAAATGACAAAATCATTAAAGCAACTAGAGAAGAAAAGTCACACTACATACGAGGAAACAAAAATACAAATGGTGGGATGCTTTTCTTCAGAAAATTCTGGAGGCCAGATCAAACAAAAGTACACTGTTAAATGACCAGAAAATATAATAGTCGATCTAAAGTTCTAAACCTAAAGAAAAATATCCGTTCAAATGAGGACACTGAAACCATTTCCAGGAAAAGAAATTCTGAAAAAATAAAAATAAAAAAAAAATTCTGTTTTGAGCAAACTGACTCTACCAATGAGGGTAGAAAAGTTTTAGGCTGTAAGAGACTGATACAAGATGGGAGCTCAAAACTAATGAAAATGATGAAGGGCATTTGGGGTAGTAAATATGTGGGTAAATGCAGAGTTGGTCATTTTAATTCTTCTTAATTTATTTGAAAGTAGGCGTTACTTAAATAAAATATAATAATTTTGGAGTAGACTCTTTTTATTAAGTATGCAGATGTATAATATGACAAAATGACAGAATGGGTCTGGGGGGGACAATAGAATTTTGCTGCTGCAGGGCTCTAACATTTTACATAAAGTGGTATAATTAACTTTAATAAATTATGATAAATTACTATTGTATACTGAATAAATTTTAAGAGTACACATAGAGGTATAGCTAAAATTTCAACAGAGGAATTAATAGAAACTCCAGCTAATCATGGGAAAGCAGATGGAACAACTAGAAAACATACTGCAAATGGTAGACTTAACCAAATATATCGAAATTATATTACATGTAAATAAACTCAATACTCCCATTAAAAGACAAGAGACTTTCAAACTTAGAACACAAAAGCTGCTTGCTGTTTACAAAATGTGTCCTTTAAATACAAACAGAAAGTTCAAAAGCAAAAGTATAATAATGTACTGTGAATATACCAGTCATAAGTAAACATGTATCACTGTATTAATACTAGGCAAATTGAAATCAAGGAGCATTACCATTTTTTTAAAAAGAGTTAATTGATCAGGAAGACATAAAAATCCTAAATGTTTTCTAAGCATATAATTGTATCACCTATGAAGAGACATATTGTGACTTCCTCCCTTCCTATTTGAATGTCCTTTGTTTCTTTCTCTTGTCTGATTGCTCTGGCTAAGACTTCCAGTACTATGTTGAATAGGAGTGGTGAGAGTGGGCCTCCTTGTCTTTTTCCAGTTATTAGGAGAAATGCTTTCAGCTCTTACCCATTCAAGATGATGTTTGCTGTGGGTTTGTCATAGACGGCTCTTATTATTTTGAGATGCATTCCTTCAAAGTCTAGTTTGTTGCGCATTTTTAATAAAAGCGATGTTAAATTTTATTGAAAGCCTTTTCTGATTCTATTGAGATGACTATGTGGTTTTGGTTTTTGTTTTTCGTTCTGTTCATGTGATCAATAATATTTATTGATTTGCATATGTTGAACCAACCTTGCATCCCAGGGATAAAGCCTACTTAATCATGGTGTATTAGCTTTTGATGTGCTACTGGATTCAGTTTGTTAGTATTTTGTTGAGAATGTTTTCATCTATGTTCATCAGCAACACTGACCCGAAATTTTGTTTTTTTCCATTGTGTCTTTGGCAGGTTTTAGTATTAGAATAGTCCTGGCCTCATAGAATTAGTTGGGAAAGAGTCCCTTCTCCTTAGTTTTTAGAATGGTTTCAGTAGGACTGGTACCAACATTTCTATACATATCTGAGAGAATTTGGCTCTGAATTTGTCTGGTCCACAGCTTTCTCTGCTTCATATATTTTTTATTAGTTGTTTAATATTATAACTTATTATTTGCCTTGTCAGGTTTTCAAATCCTTGCTGGTTCAATCTTGGGAGGTTGTGTTTCCAGGAATTGGTTCATTTCCGTAGGTTTTCTAGTTTGTGTGCATAGAGGTGTTCAGGTGCATAGACTCTGAGGGTTTTTGGTATTTCTCTGTAGTTGGTAGTGATGTCCTGTTTATTATCTCTGATTGTGTTTATTTGGATCCTTTTTATTTAATTAGCCTCACTAGTGGTCTATCAATATTATATTTTCTTTAAAAAAAATTCCTAGATTGGTTGATACTTTTTATGGTTTTTACAGTTCAACTCTAATTGTGGTTATTTTTTTGTCTTCTGCTAGCTTTGGGATTGGTTAATGCTTATTATTCTAGTTTCCCTAGATGTGATGTTAGTTTGTTAATTTGAAATCTTTCTATCTTTTTGATGTTGGTGTTTAGTACTGTAAACCTTTCTCTGATAACTTATTAAATATGTCCCAGAGATTCTGGTATATTTTTGTTTTCATTGGTTTGTTTCATTAGTATCTTTGTTTTCATTAGTTTCAAATAATTTATTAATTTCTGCCTTAATTTCATTGTTTACTCAAAAGTCATACAGTAGCAGATTGTTTAATTTCCTTGTAATTTTAAGAGATCTTCTTGGTATTTATTTCTAGTTTTATTATGTTCTTAAAGTGTGGTTGGTATAATTTTTTTTTTAACTTATTGAGAATTGCTTTATGGCTGTTTGGTCAATTTTAGAGTATGAGCTATGTGCAGATGAGAATAATATGCATTCTGTTGGTGGTGGTGTGGAATGCTCTGTAAATGTCTGTTAGGTTTATTTGGTTGAGTATCAAGTTTAGTTCTTGAATATTTTTGATAGTTTTTTGCTTTGATGATCTATCCAATGCTGTCGGTGAGGTACTGAAGTCTCCCATTACTATTATAAATCTCTAAGAACTTGTTTTATGAAGTAGGGTGCTCCAGTGTTGAGGGCATATATATTTAGTATAGTTAAGTATTCTTGTTGAATTGAAACCTTTTTCATTATGTAATCCCCTTCTTTCTCTTTCTTGATCATTGTTGGTTCAAAGTCTGTTTTGTCTGAAATAAGAACAGTAACTCCTACTCTTTGGTTTTCCATCAGATTGACAGATCTTTCTTTACTGCTTTATTTTGAGCCTATGGGTTTCCTTGCATGTGGGATGGGTATCTTCAAAATAGCATACAATCGTGTCTTGCTTCATTATCCAACCTGCCACTTGGTGCCTTTTAATTAGGGTATTTAGTCCATTTACGTTCAAGGTTAATAATAGTATGTGTGGATTTTATCTTCTCATTGTGGATTTTATCTTCTCATATTAGCTGGTATGTAGACTTGATTGTGCAGTTGCTTCATAATGTCAATGATCTATGTAACAAAGTGGGTTTTTATGGTGGCTAATAATAATCTTTTGTTTCCATGTTTAGTACTCCTTTAAAAACCTCTTGTAAGGCAGTTCCAATGGCAAAGAATTTGTTAGCATTTGCTTACCTGAAAAATATTTTATTTCTCCTCCACTTATAAAACTGAGTTTGACTAGATATGAAGTTCTTGGCTGAAATTTCTATTCCCTAAGGATACTGTATCTAGGCCCCCATTCTCTTTTGGTTGGTAAGGTTTCTGCTGAAATGTCCGCTGTTAGCTCAGCGTGGTTCCCTTTGTAGATTACTTGCTCCTTCTCTCTAGCTGCCATTAATATTTTTATTTTTGCTTTGACCTTAGAGAATATGATGAATAGGTGTTTTGGGGATGGTCATTCATACAGTATCTTGCAAGGGTTCTCTGAATTTCCTGCATTTTAATGTCAGTCTCTCTAGCAAAACTGGGGAAATTTTAATGGATGATATTCTCAACTATGGTTTCCAATTTGCTTTGCTCTCTCTTCCTCTTCTTCAGGGATGCCAATGAGTCATAGGTTTGGTCTCTTGACATCACCCCATACATCTCATAGGATTTTTCATTGCTTTTTAATTATTTTTTCTTTATTATTGTCTGACTGAGTTAATTTGAAGAACCATGCTTTTAGCTCTGAGATTCTTTCCTTATCTTGGTCTATTCTTCTGCAAATACTTCTGATTATGTTACAAACTTCTTGGAGTGAGTTTTTCAACTCATCATGTCCCATTTGCTTCTTCCTTAAAATGGCTATTTTCTCTTTCATCTAATAAATTGCTTTACTGAATTTCTTTAAATTCTTGGAATGGGTTTCAACTTTCTCTGGAATATCGATGATCTTTGTTACCATCCAGATTCTGAATTTTATGCCTGTATTTCAGTCATTTCATTCTGAGGGAGAATTTCAGACATTCCATTCTGATGGAGAACCATTGCTGGGAAGCTAGTGTGATTGTTTGGAACTAAGAAGACACTCTGGCTTTTAGAGTTGCCAGAAATTTTGCACCAATTCTTTCTCATGTGTGTGGGCTGATGTTTCTTTAACTGTGGTGTAATTTGAGTATAATCAGTTGGCTTCATTTCTGAATGTTTTCAGAAGGTCAAGATTTTGTGCTGGGTCTTTATTTGTGGCTGAATTCTTGTCCTTGATTTATCAGGGGAGCATGTTAGCAAAGTATTTTTGGTATTGAAGTTTGGGCTGCAATCCAGTAGATGATGAGTAAGTGTAATGGCTGATAGACTCTTACTCAGCCATGTGAATCCTCTGTATTTCCTCATGATTGTGGCTGTGCTCCCTTCCAGTGCTCTGAGATTATGGGCTCCTCTCCCACTTGAGTGCTAGCCACAGATCTTGGCTTGGCACTCCTGGGCAGTGCTCCACAGCTCTGAGGTGAGGTCAGTCTTCTTGTTCTCTCCCCAGCTAGGAGGCATCAGGGCAAGGCCTTTGGCAGTAACCATGGCAGAGGGACTTTGTCTCTTGGGGCTCCACCCGAGATGCAGAGCCACTGCCAAATGGAACAATCAGACATGGGTAGGGTGGCTGTGTTGTGGTCCTAAGCCAGGGCTCCCTGCCTGGTGAAGATTAGTTGGAGTGGAGAAAGGAGGGGCTTGTAAGGAAGATGGTCTGGCCTCTTCTCTATATAGTGCCTGCAGTAGTAAAGCCCTCAGGTTTTGTGTTCCTTCCCTAATCTGGTGACTGCAAGGGCAGGTATCGCTGTAGTGACAGTGGCAGACGGGCCGTCAGTTATCTTGGGAACTCTGCCCTAGAGAGACACAAAGCCCCTGACAACGCAAATGTGCAGCTTGGGATCCAGCATCTGGGCTACAGGATCAAGTTGGGGGCTCTGCCTAGTGAAGATAAGGCGTCAGAGGCTCATAGAGGAGAGAGACTGGGCTACTTCCTGTATGGTGCCTGTAATATGCTGGAGATGACAGTCAAGCAATCAGGGTCTTTGTTCTCTCCCCACCCCAAGGGCAGTTCCACTGCAGTGATAGTGCAAAAGGTCTGTCAGTTGCCTCTGGAAACCACTACAGAGGAACACAGAGCCATTGCCAATGGGAACATTAAGCTGAGGGTGTGGCTGCTGCACTGAGGTCCCAAGCCAGGGGCCCAGACTGGTGAAAAACAGAACGTGGGGGCTCACAGGGAAGAGAGCCTGGGTTCCACGCCATATGGCCACTGTGATGTGCTGGAGGTGCAAGTGCAGTTCTCAGGCTCTTTGTTCCTTTCTCAGTCTGAGGGCAGCAAGGGCAGTACAACAGCAGCAGCACTGACAGAGGGGCTGTCAGCTGCCTCTGGAAACTTTATCCCAGAGAAAGACAGAGTTGCTACCAGTGGGAATGCTCAGCCATAGTTCAGGCGGCTGTGAAATGGGCTCAAGCCAGGGGCCTGCCTGGTGCAGAGCAGTGGATGAGGGCTCACAGAGAAGAGAGAATGGGCTACTCTCCTTATAGTGTGGTAGCTGTGGTGTGCTGGAGGCGCCTGTGAAGTGACCAGGGTATTTGTTCTTTCCCCAGTCCAAGAGCAGTAAAGCTGCCACCGCTGCAACAGCAGTGGCAGAGAGCATGTGGATTGTCGCTGGTATTTCCTCCTTAGAGAAATGCAGAACTGCCACTGACTTTAGTGATCAACAGAGTCAAGGCAGCTCCACTGGGAGCCCATGTTGGGAGTCCCTGCCCAGTGAGGAGTTTCAGCTGCAGAGATACACATGGAAAACAGTCAGGCTGCTTTTCCATACGGCAGCTACCCTGTGTTAAGGCCCATTATAGTTCTTGGACTCCTAGCTCCCTCTCCAGTCTGAGGGCACCAGGGGTGGAGGGCACAGCATCATCAAAATCTGCAGGCCTTTAGTTACCTCAGAGAGCTCAGTTCCAGAGAACTTCAGAGCTGGCACCCTCCCAAATGTTTAGGTAGGGGTGGAGTGGTCGTACTGGGGTTTCAGGCCAGTGACTTTGCCTGGTGAGGTGAAGCGGAGGCAATGCCTGCAGTCTGCTCTTCAGCAGTGTGGAAGCAGTCCCTATCATGGGGGCATGTGAGAGAGTCTCACATCCCTTGTTGGTGGAGCTGCAGCAGCTGGTGCCAGGATGCCCAGTGGTCCAAGGTCCTTGGGGATCCATCTTGGCCTGAGCAGTGGCTCTTCCCCAACTCCACCCAGCTCTCTATGTCAGTCTGGAGGCCCTGTATGGCTCACGATATCTGTCTACCTGGGACTGGGGACTGGAGTGGACCTAAAGGAGGCTCCTCACTGCAAGGATATAAGGAGTGAGCAAGAGCCCCAGGGAACCTTTGCAAACTTCCACTGCAGAAGTGTGGGTTCCCTGTGGCTCTTGCTTACTCATTATTTCCCTGTAGTGAGGAGCCTCCCCAAACTTAACAGCACAACAATAAAATAATATGTAGCATGATGAAATAGGTTTTATACCAGGTATGCAAAGATGGTTCAACATACACAAATCAATAAATGGTATACAGTACTTCAAATGAAGGAAGGATACAAATTATATTATCATTTCAATATATGCAGAAAAAAACAAGTAAATGCAACATCTTTTCATGATAAAAACTCAGGCAAACTAGGCATAGAAGGAACACATCTCAAAATATTGAAAGTTGTATATAAGAGATCCTCAGTTAACATTACGCTGAATGGGAGAAAGTTGAAGTTGTTTCCTATAAGAACTGAAACAAGACAAGGTTGCCCACTTTTATCACTGCTGCTCCACATAACACTGTAAGTCCTAATGAGAAGAATCAATAATGAGAAATAAAAGGCATCCACATTGAGAAACAGAGAGTCAAACTGTGCCTCTTTGCAGATGATATGATCTTAAATTTAGAAAAAACAAGACTCTACAAAAACTCTTAGAACTGATAAGTTGAGTAAAATTACAAGATATAAAATCAAAACAAAAATCAGTAATACTTCTACACACCAATAATAAAATTACAAAGAAAGGAATCAAGAATAAATTTCATTTATAATAACTACAAAAAAAGTAACTAGGACTACATTTAACCAAGAGGTGAATGAGCTCTAGAAGGAAAACTACAAAACACTGATGAAAGAAATTGAAGAATACACACACACACAAGAATGGAAAGACATCCCATGCACATGAATGGAAATAATTAATACCATTAAAGTGATCATACTTCCCTAAGCCATCTACAGATTAAATGCAATCCCTGTCAAAATACCAATGTCGTTTTTTTCACAGAAACAGTAAAAACAATCCTAAAATTGTATAGAACATAAAAAACACCCAAAGAGCCAAAACAATCCTGAGCAAAAAGAACAAAGCTGTAAGCATCACACTATTCTTGCAAAAATATAATAACCAAAATAAACATTATGTTGGTGTAAAAGTGGACACATAGGCTGATGCAACCCAATAAGAAACCTAGACATAAATCCAGAAATTTACAGCCAATTAATTTTTGACAAGGATTCCAAGAGTATACACTGTGGAAAGGACACTGTTTTTAATAAATAGCACTGGGAAAATTGGATTGCCTCATGCAGAAGAATGAAAGTAGACCCCTATTTCTCATTACATACAAATTCAACCAAAGATGGATTAAAACCTAAATCTAAGAATCAGAATTATTAAATGATTTGAAGAAAACAGGGAAAACACTTTAGGTCAATGGTTAGGCAAAACATTATTGGCTAAGACCTTAAAATTACAGACAACTAAAACAAAAATAGTCAAATGAGACTGTATTAAACTAAAAGTCTTCTGTACAGCCAAAATAAATAAATAAATAAATAAATAAATAAATAATCAGAAGAGTGAAGAGATAACCTGTTGAATGGGAGAATATATTGTATAAACTATTCATCCAATGAGGGACTAATATCCTGTATATACAAGGAACAATGCAACTCAACAATAAAGAAGTGAATATTCCCAATAAAAGATGGCCAAAGGACCTGAATAAACATTCCTCAAAAGAAATCACACAAATGGCCACCAGTTATATGAAAAAAGTGCTCAACACCACTCATCATCAGGAAATGCAAATCAAAATCACAATGATGTATAATTTCACCCTAGTTAGAATGGCAATTATTAAAAAAAAAAAACAAAAAGTATTAGATGATTGTGAGAATATGGAGGAAAACCAACTCTTATGTGCTATTTGTGTGAATGTAAATTGATATAAAAACTCAAAAAGTAATATATAGATTTCTCAGAAAACTTAAAATAGAACTAATATGCAATCCAGCAGTCCCACTACTGGGTATCTATACCGAAAAAAAGAATTAGTATATCATAAGAATACCTGCACTCATATATTTATTGTGGCACTTTACACAAGAGCAAGATGTGAATTCAACCTAACTAGCTATCAATGGTTGGAATAGATAAAGAAAATTTGGTGTATATACACGATGCAGTACTAGTCAACTATAAAAAAAAATGAAGTCTTCTGACTTGCAGCAATATGGATGGAATTAGAGGTCATTATGTTAAGTGAAATAAGCCAGGCAGAGAAAGACAAATACTACATGTTCTTATCCATATGTGGAAACTAAAAACTTGATCACATGAAGATAGAGAAGAGAATGATAGATACCAAAGGCTGAGAAGTGTGTGAGGGTGGTAGGAGGAAATAAGAGGTGGTTGGTCAATGGGTACAAATGTGTAGTAAGAGAGAAGTAAGTTCTAATGTTAGAAAGCAGACTAGAGTGGCTATACTTAACAACAATATATTGTGTATTTCAAAGTAACTAGCATAGAGTGCTCGAGATGTTCTTAGCACATAGAAGTGATAAATATTCAAGCTGATGAATGCCCCAAATACCTTGACTTGATTATCACACATTTTATGCATGTAACAAATACATGTACCTCATAAATAGGTAAAATATTACATACAAATAAAACATAAAAAAGGTAAACCTAAGCACAAAAATATTTTAGCTTCAGATATATTCAGACCTTACAGAATATAGATGAAATCATGGGGAACTTATTATTTATTTTAAATAGAAGACACTGACAAGAAGTCATGCCCAGAGTTAAATAATTCTGTGCCACAATGGTATCTTCCAGTGAGATCCATCCTTACACTTTGCCATCTCCCATATGTAGATGTTATAGATTGAATGGTATTTCCTTAAATACATATTAACAGTTAAGTTTTGGTACCTGTAAATATGACCTTAGTTGAAAATAGGGTGTTATCAGTATAACCAAGTTAAGATGAGATCATGCTGAAATAGCATGGACCCTAATCCAGTATCACTAGCGTCCTTTCAAAAACAGGAGGAGAGACACAGACACATACAGAGAGAAGAATTTCATGTGAAGACACAGACACATTGAAACAGGGAGAAAATCATGTGATAACAGAGCAGAGACTGAAGTTACGAAGTTGTAAACTAAAAAATACAAAAGATTGCCAACAACCTCCAGAAGCCAGAAAGAGACAAGGAAGGATCCTCCTCTGGTGTCTACGACAAAACATGTGTTTTATAAGATTTAAAGATTCTTTGGATGATGAACACAACACGGTGACATTTGGATAGGCCAAAGGCAAAGCTCCCTGTTTCTTATGGCTCTGAATAAGCAAAGGCTGTTAAACTGAGGTGCATGGGGTTGTACTCAAGGAATGGAGTACCAGATGACACTAGAGACAGATGCTTATTGATAGCAAGCCACGTGGGGTTAGCCAGGTTTCCCAAGTTCCCGTTGGATTGTCTAATTTGAATAATGTTGCAGGCTCTGGGGGATATTGGCTGTCTATTATTTTCTGAAACCTGGCCCCTGGGGTGATTAAGGTGGTTGTATTGTGGCTTGGGGTGTGAGAGTTCAAAATAGAAAACGTTTGGAGTGTTTACATTTGGGGTGAGCTGGGCAGCACAACTTACAGTTCTGGGAGAGACAATTTCTCTCTTCTCTAGGAGAGGAGAGGGGAGAATAAAGAGAACTTTGTCTTAAAACTTCTTGAATCAGCTGCTCAAGAAGGATAACTAATGGGCTTTTAATAAGAACCTCAAAACTAGGTCAAGAAAGAATTTAAAAAAAAAAAACTGTATTTACAGCACCACACTGCTAATATCTTGATTTTAGGCTTCTATTATTTGGAACCATGAAAGAATAAATGTTTGTTGCAATAAGTCATCCAATTTACTGTACTTTGTTATGGCAGCCTTGGGATATTAATACAGCAGGTAGTATTTGCAGTCATAAAAGTTAATGGGTGAATACAATGCAGTCCAGTGAAAAAGAAGAGCATATGTTTCTCTGCCTTTCATTAGTGAGTCAATTTTTTTTTCCCAACATTTACTATATTAGTCTGCTAAGGTTGCCATAACAAAACACTGTAGTTTGTTTTCTGGGTGTGAATATGATTGGCATCTCACTGTATCCTTACGTTGTCCTTTCTCTGTGCTCTAGAACTGCAATGTCTCTCCTTTTAAGGCTACCCATCCTATTGCATGAGAGCCCCACTCTATCTCATTTAACCTAAATCACTTGTTCAGAGGACCTAGTTCCAAATATAGGCACATTGGGAGTTAGAACTTCAACATATGAATTTTTGAGTGGGACACAGTTCAGTCCATAGCACTCTAGTAGAAAACTTTTCCTGTCAGATTAGCTAGAATTTACTCATATGCCTAACCCAAGTCAATGGTCTGAAAAATTAGAACTCCATGATAAGCTTTTTACAAAGATCCACCACTTGGATTGAAAAGCATATTAACTCTTTTGAACTCATAAAAGTTGTATATTTCAACAACACTGAAATTCTACCTGCAAGAAAGAAGTGAAGATGACAATTTATGACAATAGACCGTGACACACAGTCTTGAGGTCTTTTGAAATCTTGCTCCTATTAATCATTAGATTGACATACTTCCACTTGTTGTATTTTCCACTTCTAGTCTCAAATATTTTTTTTCTTTTGAGCTCATCACACTCTGTCTTTAAGGCTTTTATGTTAGTTGTTCCATCTAATTTGAATCTTGTCCCCTATGTCCTCACATAGTCAACCCATTCCTATCCTTTGTATCTCAGCTTAAATGACAGCCTCAGGAAGACCTGCCTTTTCATACAGTGTGTGTGTGTTGCTTATATAGAACACATACACACACACACACACACACACACACATAAACTTTATTACACTTGTATTATTTATACAGTGTTGTCTTCTATACTAGACCTAGAATATCCATGGCAGGAGTGTCCTTATCTGTTTTATTTATTTCTCCAACATAGTTTCTGGTATTCAGTAAACATTGGTGATTGCTTTAATGAATATAAATAAGAAATTTGAATATTAAGAGATATTTTTGATACTAAATTTAAGTATTTCAAAATGGCTCAATCCATTAGCTGAATTATGGAAGATAAGAAATAGAGAGCATGTATAAATTGTAAAAAGTGTCACCTTTGGTAAAGTAATAATATTCAAATAGAGATATATTTGTGATGAATTAAATATATAAAATAACGTGAAGGAATATCTTTCAATACCGTGCACCTGTATCATGTTCAAATTCAGTTAATAATTGCAAGTCTAGACAAACTGGGTATTTAATTTCAGGCATATAAACACATTATTTTATTGAATCTGAATATTTTCTTTTCTCTTTAGGTTGCAAAAACATGATGCCAATGATAACATATCTTCTATGAACTACATTTAAATTAGAACACTTTTTATCTATAAAGTTAAGGGAGGAGGTGAAGCAAGATGGCCAAATGATCCCCCCCCCCACTCCCTACAGGAACACCAAATTGAATAACTATCCACAAAAAAAAAAAAAAAGAAAGAAAAAAAAGAAAACAAAAAGCACCTTCATGAGGACCCAAGATCAGGGGAACAATCCCAGTAACTTGTTTTAACACCATATTAAAGGAAAGAGGCACTGAAGAGGGTAGTAAATACAGTCTTGCATTGTCTACATCACCCCTCCCCTATTCCGTGAAAGTAGCCATATGGAGTGGAAAGAAAATCTGTACACTTTGGCGGGGGAGATTGCAGTGATTGTGGAAATTTGCAACAGAACCAAGTGCTGTCTTGTGACAATTGAAGGCAACAAAGGGCAGAACTCAGTTGACATCCATGGAGGGAACTTTTAGACCAACCCTAGCCAGAGGCAAATTGTCTATTCCATCAGTCAGAACCTAAGTTCCTGCAGGCCCTGTCTCTGTGGTCTAAAGTGCCCTAGGGTCCTCAATGTACTTGAAATGCAATATAGGTCCTTGTAATTCCTGGGCAAGTCCTATTCTGTGTTGGGCTTGGAGTCAGTGGACTGGAGAGGGAGCACACAACCTAATGAGATACTAGCCAGTGGACTGGGGAGGCCAAGGGAGTGTTTGCATTACCCCTTCCCCAACCTCAGACAGCACAGTTCACAGCTCTCAGAGAGATACCTTCCCTCTTCTTGAGGAGAGGAGGGGGGAAAATAAAGAGAACTTTGTCTTGAAACTTGGATACCAGCTCAGCCGCAGTAGATTAGGCCAACAGACAGAGTCCTGTGGCCCCCAGTCCAGGCCCTAGCTTTGATATTTCATTTTTAAACACAATCTGTGTCAGAAGGAACCTTGAAGGGAAGGACCAGTCCTGGAAGAATTCATCATCTGCTGACTAAAGAACCATTGATACCTGCATAATCAACAGTGGTTGATTAAAGAGGAGGTAGAGAAAGAGAGCAGGGTAGAAAGTTTATTCAGTGGGATAATAACAGAGAACTTCCCAAACCTAAAGAAAGATATCAATATTCAAGTACAAGAAAGTTATAAAACAACAAACAGACGTAACCCAAAGAAAACTACTCAATACATTTAATAATCAAATTCCCAAAGGTCAAGGATAAAGAAAAAATCCTAAAAGCAGCAAGAGAGGGGAAACAAATAACACATAAAGGATCACCAATATGTCTGGCAGCAGACTCCCAGTGGAAATCTGACAGGAAACTGCTAGCAGAGAAAAACTTTCATACTAGAAATGTACATCCAGGGAAAATATCCTTCAAACATGAAAGAGAAATACTTTCCCAGATGAACAAAAGCTGAGGAATTTCATCCACACCAGACCTGTACTACAAGAAATGCTGATGGCAGTTCTTCAATCTGAAAAAAATGATGTTAATCAACAATAAAAAATCATCTGAAGGTTCAAAACTCACAGGTAATAGTAAGTACACAAAAGAAAACACAAAATATAATAACACTATAATTGTGGTGTGTAAACTACTCATATCTTGAGTAAAAAGACTAAAACATGAACCTATCAAAAATAATAAAAACTTTTCAAGACATAGATAGTATAAGATATAAATAGAAACAAGAAGTAAGAAAGCAGAGGGGATGAAATTAAAGTGTAAAGTTTTTATTAGTTTTTTCTTTGCTTCTTTATTAGTTTTTTTTATGCAATTGGTGCTATGTTGTCACACTTTTAAAATAATGGATTATAAGATATTATTTGTATTCAGTGGAATTTTCTTAGAATTTGTCCTTGGAGACCTACTTTTTTACCTTGGGATGGCCTCTCTCACCCTTGCCCCCTTCTCACATGGTCAACAATCTCCAGCAGCTAGGGCTGCCCACACCATCCCAGCTCCAACCTCCCTACTCTGGGATTTGTATTTGGGTGGAGAGACCTGACCTGAGCATCTTCATTGTTTAACTTTTCTGTCTAAGGCTGATTCTCTAGTGTGGAGAGAGAGGCTGGGTCCTTATAATTTTTAAATAATTTGGTGTAATTTGTTGTAGATTTTTAAATTTCCCTTTTGGAAGGAACCCATTAAAAAATAGATTATTTGTAAGCCTTATGGTAATGCAAAATCAAAAAACATGTAACAGTTACACACACACACAAAATAAATTAAAGCATACCACCTGAGAAAAACATCTTACTTAAAAGAAGACAGGAAGAAAGAAAAGACGGAAGAGTAGACCACAAAATGAACAACAACAAAAAAAAATAGCAAAATGCAGGAATAAGTTCTTACTTATCAGTAAGTGTGAATGGACCAAGCTCTCCAATCAAAAGACATAGAGTGGCTAAATGGATAACAAAGAAGGATCTTTGATTTGTTGCCTACAAGAAACACACTTCATCTGTAAAGACACAAATAGACTAAAAGCAATGGGATGGAAGATATTCCATGACAATGAAAACAAAAAAGAGTAAGAGTAGCTGTATTTATATGAGGCAAAATAGATTTCAAGATAAAAATTATAAGCTGAAACAAAGAAAGTCATTATATAATGATAAAGGAGACAATTCAGCAAGAGGGCATAACAATTGTAAGTATATATGTATCTAAAACTGGAGTGCCCCAATATAGAAAGCAAATATTATTAGATTTATGGAGAGAGATGCACTGCAATATGATAATAGCTGGAGACTAACATCCCAATTTCATCATTGGACAGATAATCTAGACAGAAAATCAAAAGAGAAACATTAGGCTTAATCTGCACTGTAGACTAAATGAACCTAATAGATATTCACAGAATATTTCCTCCAATGGATGCAGAATACACATTCTTTTCTCTTCAGCATATGAATCATTCTCAAGGATAGACTATATGTTAGGTCACAAAACAAGTCTTAAATAATTTAAAAATGTGAAAATATATTAAGGATGTTCTCTAACCACAATGGAATAAAAGTAGAATTGTATAACACAAGGAATTTTGGAAACTGTGCAAATACATGGAAATTAAACACTATGCTCCTTAGTGATCAATGGATCAATGATAAAATTAAGAAAGAAATTTAAAAGTTTCTTTAAACAAATAAAAATGGAAGCACAATATACTAAATTCTATAGCATACAACAAAAGCAATACTAACAGGAAATTTTATCGCAGTAAGTGCCTACATCAAAAAAGTAAAAAACAAAAGCAAAAACAAAAAAACTTCAAATAAAAAACATAACAATGCATCACAAAGAACTCAAAAAGTAAGAACAAACCAAACCCAAAATTAATAAGAAATAATAAAAATAAGAGCAGGAACATATAAAATTGAAATGAATAAAGCAGTAGAAAAGATCAAGGAAATAAACAAAGAAAAAAATTAGCCTAGCTGAGGACAAAAGGAGAGGAAAAACCCAAATAAATAAAATTAGAGATAAACATGTAGAGGTTTCAGCTGATACCAGGCAGAAATTCAAAGGATTTTAGAGGCTACTCTGAGTAAGTAATATGTCAATCAAGTGGAAAGCTAGAAGAAATGATAAATTTATTACAAGAAATACACAAATGCAACCTTACAAGACTGGACAATAAATAAATCTAAGACCTGAAGAGATCAGTAACAATTAATACAATTAAAGTGGTGATAAATAGGCCTCCCGGAAAGAAAAACCCAGGACCTGATGGCTGAATTTCACTAAACAATAAAGAAAAAACGAATACCAATTCACTGCTGAATTTCACCAAACATATAAAGAAAAACTAATACCAGTCTTACTCAAACTATTCTGAAAAAATATGACAGAAGGGAGTACTATCAAACTCATTCTATTAGGCCAGTATTACCCTCATAACAAAACCAGACAAAGACACATTAGAAAAAGTAAACTACAGGTTAATATCCCTGATTTATCTTGATGAGATAATTCTCAACAAAATACTAGCTAACTGAAATCAACAACACATTTAGAAGATCATTCTTTATGACCAAATGGGATTTATCCCAGGGATGCAAGAATGGATCTTGAAATATGCAAATCAATCAATGCGATACATCACATAAACAGAATGAAGGACAAACATCATACGATCATTTCAATAGTGGGTGAAAACACCTTTGGTTAAATTTAATATCCCTTTATGATTAAAAAAAAAAAAGAATCCCTCAAAAAACTAAGTGTAAAAGGAACATACCTCAATACAATAGAGGCCATATGTTACAGACCCACAGCTAGTATCATACTGATTGGGGAAAACTGAAAGTCTTTCTTCTAAGATCTGGAATAAGACAATGCTGCTCACTTTCACCACCATTATTCAACATAGTATTGGAAATCCCAGCTAGAGCAATCAAACAAGAGAACAAAATAAAAGGCATCAAAATTGGAAGAAGTCAAATTATTCTTTTTTGCAGATGATATAATCTTATATTTGGAAAATAAATAAATAAATAAACAACTGGGCCGAGCCGAGCCCCTCCCGCTCCCTCTAGGAGTCAAAATGGCGGCGAGGGGAACCTGTTGCAGTGCGGGACCCTGAGCCACTGACAGAAGAGGAGAGGGCGGCGGCGGCGGTGGGAGGAGGATGGCTGGGGGTGCTGGCGCCGGTGCAGACCGCGGTGCTGGCGGCGGCGGCGGCGGGGGCGACAGCAGCGGTCCCAGCGGCAGCAGCAGCGGCGGGAGGAGCCTCCGGGAGATGGATGAAAAGAGGCTGCTGGATCCAGGGTTGAAGGTTCATAAAGGCTCTGGGATTATACTCTGAAGAACCCGCAGACGGAATGCCTGAGTGACTGAAGAAAATGGGTGCTAATGCATCTAATTATCCTCATTCATGTTCACTGAGGGTAGGGGGAAATTCACAGGCCCAGCAGACTTTTATAGGGACATCATCCTATTCTCACCAAGGCTATGGTTGCGAATCAAAATTGTATAGCCTTAACCATGGCCATGAGAAATCACAAGACAAAAAAAAAGAACCTCTGGCCTTGCCACCCTCAAAAAGAAGTTTATTAAGCGTCGGAAATCTAATAGGTCTGCCGATCATGCCAAGCAGATGCGAGAACTCCTCTCTGAGTGGGATGTTAGAGATGTCAATGCTTTAGTGGAGGAATATGAGGGAACGTCAGCATTAAAGGAGCTTTCTCTACAAGCCAGTTTGGCTAGACCAGAAGCCCGGACATTGCAGAAAGATATGGCTGATCTTTATGAGTACAAGTATTGTACTGATGTCGACTTAATATTTCAAGAAACTTGTTTTCCTGTTCATTGTGCCATTTTGGCAGCAAGGTGTCCATTTTTTAAAACACTGCTTTCTTCCTCACCTGAGTATGGGGCAGAGATAATAATGGACATCAATACAGCTGGTATTGATATGCCCATGTTTTCTGCTTTGCTTCACTACTTTTACACAGGAGAGTTTGGAATGGAGGACTCAAAGTTTCAAAATGTCGATATCCTTGTTCAGCTTAGTGAAGAATTTGGAACACCAAATTCCCTTGATGTAGGTTTGTGTGGACTCTTTGATTACATGTGTTATTATGATGTCTTCCTTAGTTTTTCTTCAGACTTGGAACTGGTTGAAGCTTTTGGTGGAAATCAGAACTGTTTAGATGAAGAGCTCAAAGCCCACAAGGCTGTTATTTCTGCACGGTCCCCATTTTTTCGAAATTTATTACAAAGAAGGATACGAACTGGTAATCACAGACCGAACTTTGAGGACCCCCACAAGAATTATATTAGATGAGTCCATTATACCAAAAAAATGTGCAAAAGTGATATTACACTGTATGTATACCGACGTGGTGGACCTCTCTGTTTTGCACTGTAGCCCCTCTGTGGGGAGTCTCAGTGAAGTTCAGGCTCTTGTCGCAGGGAAGCCAAACATGACCAGGGCAGAAGAAGCCATGGAACTTTACCACATAGCACTGTTCTTGGAATTTAACATGCTTGCACAAGAGGAGACTACAGTCAGCAGGCCTGCCTGTGCAGCAGAGCTTTCAAACAGCTGTTTACTGCCTCAGTCTTACATATGAAAACCCATCCAAGGATAACTGGACATTTGAGGAAAGCTTCCAAATTGAGACAGAGATCAGAGAAAAAAGAACAAAGTCCTGGAGGAAACAGACAATGAAGGGAGCAGAAGAAAAACTTCAGTAGAATCAAAATATCCTTATGTAAAAGAACTTTTTATGGAATCAGTGAGACATAAACAGGATGCTATTACAGTCAAAACAGGACCTCTTCAAAATAAGATAGCAGAAATGAAAGATATAATGGAAGCATTGAAAGGTACAGTTGAGGAAATCTAGAAAGTAAATAATAATGAAGAGATGAGTGGAGACAAATAAGAAAATTAGAGTATTCATCCAGGGTCTAATATCTAACAAATAGTGGCTTTAGAGATATATATATATACCAGAGAAAAGTGAAGAGAAGACAGTATCTAAGGAGTAATACAAGAAATATTTCCAAAACTAAAGGAATTTCTATATAAAAAGTTTCTTTTTCAGAACACTAGGGGAAAAGAGACAATTTTAAAATGTTGCAGGGAGGAGAAAAATTAGGTTCCATGCAAAGAAATAGGAATCAGATGGTATTGAAATTTTCAGTAGCAACAACTGAATACCACAATACAGTGAAGTAGTGCCTTCCAAAAGCTGATGGAAAATTATTTTAAACACAAAATCCTATATTTAGACAAATAGTCAATCAAGTGTAAGGCTAAATAAAGGCATTTTTCAGTTATACCTCAAAAAACTGCCTGAGCAGGGATATTTCCCCTGCTTCCCCACTCAGGCAGCTGCTGAGAACATATTCCACCAAATGACGAAGCAAACCAAGAACACAGAAGTGAAGGATCTAGAAAATGGAGCCCAGCACGGAAAGGAAGCAAAGGGAGATCCCAGGCATCAGCCACACGGTAGGTCTAGTGGGCTTTCAGTCTAGCCCAGACCGGGAGGGTGAAAGGCTCTAAGGAAAGAGGTGTCTGGGAAGAAATCAATTACTTTCAATGTTTGAACATTAAATAGCAAATGACAAAGCGAAAAAAAGTAAATAAATAAATAAATAAATGAATAAACAACTGAAGACTCCACCAAAAAACTATTCAAACTGATAAACAAATTCAGTAAAGTTGCAGGATACAAAATTAACATCTAAAAATCTATATGTAGCATTTCTATATGCCAATAGTGAATAACCTGAAAAGTAAATCAACAATGTAATCCCATTTACAATAGCCAGAAATAAAATAAAATACCTAGGGATAAACTTAAGGTAGTGAAAAATCTCTACAATAAAAGCTATAAAACATCGATGCAAGAAATTGAAGAGGGCACAAAAAAAATAGAAAGATATTCTATGTTAATGGATTGGAAGAATCAGTATTGTTAAAATGTCTATATGACCCAAAGCTATCTACAGATTCAATGCAATCCCTATCAAAGTATCTATGACATTCTTCACAGAAGTAGAAAATAATCCTAAAACTTTTAAGGAACCATGAGAGATATAGAACAACAAAAGCTATCCTGAGCAAAATAAAAAATGGAAAGAACCACATTACTTGACTTAACTATATCTAAAAGAAAACATTGATAAAATTCTCCAGGACTTTGGACTGGGCAAGTATTTCTTGAGTAATACCCCACAAGCACAGGCAACCAAAGCAAAAATGGACCAATGTGATTACATTAGGTTAAAAATCTGCACAGCAAAGTTAGCAATCAACGAAGTGAAGAGAAAATCCAGAGAATGGGAGAAAATATTTGGAAATTGTTCAGCAGACGAGGGATTAACAGCCAGAATTTATAAGGAGCTCACTAACTCAATAGAAGAAAATCTAATATTCTGATAAAAACACTGGGAAAAGATTTGAATAAACATTTCCCAAAGGAAGACATACAAATGGCAAAAAGATACATGAAAAGGTGCTCAACATCATTGATAACCTGAGAAATATTAATCAAAACTACAATGAGATATCATCTTACTCTAGTTAAAATAGCTTTTATCCAAAAGACAGGCAATAACAAATGCTGATGAGATGTGAAGAAAAGGGAAGCTTCATACACTTTTCTTGGGAATGTTAATTCGTAAAACTACTATGGAGAAAATTTTGAAAGTTCCTGAGAAAACTAAAAATAGAGCTACCACATAATTCAGCAATCCCACTGCTGGGTATATATCCAAAAGAAAGGAAATCAGCGTATTGAAGAGATATCTGCCTTCCCGTGTTCGTTGCATCACTGTTCAGGGTAGCGAAGGTTTGGGAACAACCCAAGTGTGCATCAGCAGATGAATGGGTAAAGAAAATGAGGGATACGTACACAATAGAGTACTATTCAGCCATAAAAAAGAATAAGATCCTGTCATTTGCAACAACATAGATGAAATTGGAGGACATTTTGTTAAGTGAAATAAGCCAGGCACAGAAATACAAACTTCGTATATTCTAACTTCTTTATGAGAGCTAAAAATTTAAAACAATTGAACTCACGGAGACAGAGAATAGAATAATGGTCACAGAGGCTGGGAAAGGTAGTTGGGATGGAGTGAAGTGAGGATGGTTAATGTTTACAAAAATATAGTTAGATACAATGAATAAGATCTAGTATTTGATAGTACAACAAGGTGACTATACCCAACGATTTATTGTACATTTAAAAATAACTAAAAGAGCATAATTGGAATATTTATACCACAAAAAAATAAGTGCTTGAGGTGATGGATACCCCATTTACTCTGATGTAATTACAACACACTGCATGCCTATAACAAAATGTCTCATGTACCTCATAAATATATATATCTACTATGTATCTACATAAATAAAAAATAAAACATATACATAAAACTAAAATCTACAAAATGAGGTATACTAGGGAATCTATTAAAATAGTTGTCATTTTAGACAAAGCTAACATTCCTATGCTTAAACAAATTTTGTTGTTGTTTTAGAATGTAAGGGCATGACAGTGTACTATATTACAGTCATAAAGAATTTACAGTAATTTGTTAATGCTTAAATGATGTTACTTTCTCATACTAGGATAAGGAATTTCCAAATATTGTCAATGTAATGTAATAATCTCCAATGGATGGAACATTTTCTTTACCAGAACTTTAATTTCCAGTTATTTCATAGAAAGAAAAGTTTCTTCTTTGTTTTGCTGGGTTGTAAAAGATTCGGGAAGGTTGTTTTTTGAATGATTTCTTCTCCAAGGGCTTACAAGACTTTTTACTTATGAGAACCTCAAAGACTATCCATCAGCTAAGGTTTCAAGCCAGATTTTGTGGCTTGCATGAACTTTAACCCTTGTCATATTAGCTTAAAATGTTGAAAGCTGGTGAGATGAAGCACAGGAGAAAGATGGTACATAGGGAGAAAAGAGCATCAAGAACAGAGCTACTGTAAGAAAGTAAATGGCTCTGAAATAACCCCCTGAGAAATTCATGTGGTGCTGTATGAACTTATACCTTAATCCTTAATGTGAGAAGGAAACTACAGCCCTTGGTCTCACTACATTGGCTTTGCACTTATAGACAGCAAGTTTTCTGAATTTGTATTTATATATCAAGAACTGCATTTTATTTGTGCATTATAAAGACATAATTTTAATAATTTTGGCCAAAATAAATAAGGAAAAATGTTTGTATTTGAAACTGTTTAGTTTTCAGTATATTTTGGTGGCTGGAAAAGAGTCATTTAAAAGTTGCTAAGTTTTATTTGTCTAAAAGTGAAAACATTTGCAGCAAATTTCTTTATTTTGAGAAATCTGTAGGCTGGGCTAAACTTACACTTTTTTTTTTTTTTTTTTTTGAGAAATGTTACCAGACTTCAAATTAAGGTGCTAAACTTTCCCTTATTGATGAAAACCAGGTACATAATTAGTAGGATGTCCTCTGTCTTTGTGTAATTATATAATTTCTTCCCCCAAATGTGATTATGTGTTATGTGTTTATATTTTAAGCAAGAGTTTTCTACCAAAAACTGAGAGGAGAAACAGGCTCAGTTTTCTGTAGAAAATTGAGAAGGGGCAGAAATTTCCCCAATTCTGCCTTAGAGAGCTAAAGAGAAACAGGACAGACAGTGCCAAAGTCCATTTGAACAGAACTCAACGTATGAACAAGCCAGATTTGGGAAATAAACTTGATTATTTTCATTACTCTGTTTAGGCTGTAAAGGTCCAGGCCATATTTCTAACAAAACCAAATAAGAAGTAGAGGAGCACTGAGAAGCAACTAGGGTGAGATAATAAAATGTTCTCTAAACATTTGGGGCAGCAGCATTATGCTGTGAGGATATCTCATCTAGTTAATAAGAAGCCAGTAGAACTGAATTGTGGAAATGTCAGGATTCATCATGACTTCCCACAAATTTGCCACAGAACAACATTGAATTTAAATGTTTTATTTTGTAAGGCCATTTGATATAGTTGCTAACTATCTGGTTACCAAAGAGAAATAAATATTCTCAGAGATGAATGGGAAATTCTCTCTCTCTCTCTCTCTCTCTCTCTGTGTGTGTGTGTGTGTGTGTGTGTGTGTGTGTGTGTGTGATCTGTTTCTCAAACATCCAATTGAGAGCAGCCTTATGCAGCTTATTATAGAGAGATCAAATTTCAGGGTTGAAATGGAACTTAAAGGACACAGGGTCCAATAGTCCAATCTGCCCTCTGACGTTTTATTGAATTCCTTCTATAATGACTTGTTCAACTGGTTGCCAATATCCTCCTGGCCAGGGATCTCATTACCTATTGAGGAAACATAGTCAATCCACTGATGACATTGAATATTACACACTGGCCCCAGATCTGTCCTCCTATTCTTATACCTATTTGTCCTACAACTCATGGCTATGCAGAAACACTGATGTTATTAAAATGACCTATCATGACCCACATCTCTTCAATAGACTATATATCTAGAATTTTCCAAACTATTCATGTGACATGGGGTATTATCTCCATTTCTTACTTTACAACATCATACTATTTCCTGTTTATTGAACTTCCCTTTTTGATTACTGGGTCTAGCAGAACAATAAAGCTATGCACAAGTAAAACTATGTTAATCTCGTCATGGTTTTTGTAATCAGATATGAGTAAAAGAATGCATTATAGTAATAATAGATTTAGAAACATTTATGATGAACAGTTTTGAGGGCTCAGAATCTCTCTACCCTTGTATATTTGTCACATTTTAATTATTGTGTGCCAAAAATTTTGCTGACTACTTTATCTGCAACTACCATTAATTCTGTATTGTTGGTATTATCATCCCATTTTAGAGATGAGAAAATTAAGGCTAGGTGAAATTATATACCTTTTCAAATTTACATGGCTAGAACATATGTTGAGTTTGAAAGACTGATATTTTTGTTTTACTTCAAAGCCCATAAACTGCAGTGTTCATGCAAAGCTCCATGAGATTTAAACAGTCACACAAAATTCAGCTGCCAATCTCAGTCAATTCTGATCTTGATTTTAGTTACACTTGGGCTTGAGTTGTAATCATCTGTATACTTTCTACAATGCCTGATTCATTTATGCTAGTCTCAATTAGCTTGGTATTAGTATTCAGAGTTTTATGATAGCAAAATGATACTTTGCAATGGAGTGGAAGGGATGTTTATAAACCTCACATAATTCCATAGCTAGAATTTCGTAGTTAAATAAGTTTGGGGTGCTCCTTTAAGCACTTAAAGTTATTTCTGCCAATGGAAATAAAACTGACTATTAGTCAGCTTGTAGTTCTTTCTCCAAAAAAGCGTTACTAGTACTGACAACCTCATGTCCAAAATCCACAAGCCTGTAATGATGGTGACAGTATTATGTGCAACCTCTCTCTTAAGATATTTATGATAGAACTTATGTGAACCACAGAGAGCCTAATATAGTAAGAAGGTGGAGGAAGAATGACTTAGATTTTATATAGAATGCAGAATGGACCAAACGTAGACTTTACATAAAAGCACAGCAAGAACCAGACTGTCACCAGGACTCATCACAATGCCACAGCTACTACTGGGAATTCATTTTGATTGATTGACAATGGCAAAAACTGTATTGTTTTTTATTTGATGAGAGACTCAAATTGATTTAGAAGGCCATATGAGTAATTTTACGGAACACTTCATAACACATTTTAGAGAGAGTGGTGCTTCAGAAACAAGGGTCCTCATCCACTTTTTTCCATCCATACCCTCTCCCACTTTTAGTATAATTTAACCAACATATATTTATTTTTGTATTTATTAATTCAATGAGTTTGTGTTTAGTAACTTAAACAGTATATTTGAGGTTATATGTGTGTGTATATACACACACACACACATATATATATATATATATATTTTTTTTTTTGATATAGAGTCTCACTGTGTTGCCCAGGCTGGAGTGTGGTGGTGAGATCTTGACTCAAGCTGTATCCCAGGTTCTGCAAGCTCTGTATCCCAGGTTCATGCCATTGTCCTGTCTCAGCTTCCCAAGTAGCTGGGACTACCGGCACGCGCCACTATGCCCAGCTAATTTTATATATATATATATATATATATATATTTTTTTTTTTTTTTGGTAGAGACAGGTTTTCACGGTGTTAGCCAGGATGGTCTTGATCTCCTGACCTTGTGATCCTCCTGCCTCAGCCTCCCAAAGTGCTGGGATTACAGGTGTGAGCCACCATGCCCAGCCGGTAATATATTAAATAAGATAATCACTACCCTCAAGGAACTTACAGACAGCTATAGGAGAAAGACAGGTATATCGGTAGGGGCACTATTAATGGTTCCATTAAAGGCAATCAACAAAAATGTTTTTGATAATTTATATGGTATGTCTCATAGAATTCAACATTGTGATTGTTGCTGAACCTGGGGTATAGTAGGAATCAGAGATTGTTAGAACTCAGTGTCTTCCATACTCTTCCCTGTGTATATACTTTATCTCTCTTTTTCTCTTTCACTCTACGTTTCAATCTTGTTCTTCCTTTATCTCACTCTTTTCATTGCTCTAGTTTATTTTATTACTTTATAGAAGGGTCATCAAAGTATTTTTGTAAAAGGCTAGATAATAGCTGAGGCCTTGCAGGTCGTGTAGTCTCAGTTGTAACTACTCAATTTTGTTGTTGTAGCATGAAAGCAACCATAAAAATGTACCAGTGAAAAATAAGTGTGACTGTGTTTCAATGAAACTTTATTTATGGACATTGCAATTCTAATTTTATATAATTATTACTTAACATGATTTTTTAAAATATTTTCATCAATTCAAACATATACAAACCATTCTAGTTCATGGACTATACAAAAACAGGCAGCCAGCCAGAGTTGGCCTGTGGAACCATACATAGTCTCCCGACTCCTCCTCTATATAGCAAAGAATATGGCAGCTGGTAGCTCATCATCCTGTGTCTTACAACTCACATCAACATAGTGTTTTCAATTCTTGACTAAAAATCCTTATTGATGATGAGCCAGAGGTCAGGGACATGTACAAAATAATCTTATCTACAACATACATACAGAAAAGTATCTGAGCATGTGGGAATCAGTGGGAAACATGGATTGAGTTTTCACACAAGTGGGAAGTCTGAGGTGAAATCTTGTGTCAATTCAAATGTTAAATAAGCTATTTGGTACAGATACTTGGAGAGATTGCGGTTATGGAGGCACAAGGAAATAAGTTTTATTTTTTTAAAGCAAATTGGTCTAGAAATAGCCTTCAACTGAAAGGAGACACTACCGTAAAGAGTGCGGTGTATAATCAGAGCAATTATAGTACCACTTGTTCAATAATCTGGAGTATAGATTGAGATGGGGATCATGCTAAAGATAAGGAGAAGAAGAAAAATACAGGGCAGATCTTGACAGCCTGCTCTGCGCTGTTTAGGAGTTTAGACTTTCTCTAGTCTCATGATGGTTATCGTGTGAATTGTGTTACCCCAAAAATGTTACAGTCTTACCTCTCAGTACCTGTTAATATGACCTTATGTGGAAATAGGACTTCAGTAGATAATCAAGATGAAATGAAACCATTAGGGTGGGCCCTAATCCAGTATGACTGCACTTATAAAATGGGAAACTTTAAACACAGAGAGAGACATGTACAGAGGGAAAATGTTGCAATGACACAGGGGAAAAGAAAGCCATCTTCAAGCCAAGGAACAATTGAGAACACCAGAAGCTCAGACATAGCCATGGAAGAGATTCTCCCCTTCCAGCCATCTAAAGGAAAAAACTGCTGACACTGATTTTAGACTTCTAGTCTCCAAAACTATAAGACAATACATATCCATTGTTTAAGACACCCAGTTCATGATACTTTGTTATGAAAGCCCCAGAAAACTAAAACAGAGAGTCAAAACAGAGGACATCATCTCCTCAATTTTTGCTTTGCACAGATCACTGATGTGATTGACCATGAGAATACTGATAATAAGTTCCAAGTTTGAGATAAGATGAAGCCACTTGAAACCTTAAACACAGAGAAAACATGATTTATCACCAAGAATCTGGGACAGGTTCACTTCAGCATTTTCTTCCCATTATAGTGTGCTGGTTTCTTGATTTTACTGGAAGCAGCAACATCAGTATTACTGTCAAGCTGTATAGCAGATTCAGCCACACAGCCTACTATTAATTTCATATTCAAGAAAAATGTATCAGGCTTTATTATTCGCTGGCTTTCTGTTATTTTAACTGTTTTCATTGTTTAAGTTTCAGTAGCTCTAATTTTCTGTGCCAATTCTCTTTTAATTTTCTTAAAAAAAATTGTGAACTTGAGACTTCTGCAGACAGATTGAAAAATATTATCTTCCCTAAGCAATCAGTATGGTTGTCAACCTTTCATGGAGCCTGGACTCCTGTATGGCATGCACTGGCATTGCTTTCAAGTTAGTTTTGACTGGAGTTTTAAGCAGCAAAATTCTGTGTACTTCATGGCTACCAACTTGAGCTTAATAATGAAACAATTTAGAGTAACTATATCTTCAAGAGGTAATAGTAATCACAGTGCTATCTTAACAAATAAAATACTAAAATTGAAGTTTCAACCTATCTCCTAATAAATTTATTCCCAAAGAACATAAAATGTATTCACTGGTAAATATTACCTGAAAAGATTATGTCCCAGGTTTAAATAAAATATTTTGTTTGTTTCTCTAAATAATCTATTTTGAATAGTGAATTATAATCAACTGAAGATAATTTTTTTTAACTTGTAAGTTCAGGATTATATGTGGAGGTTTGTAATATAGGCAAACTTGTGTCATGGGGGTTTGCAATACAGATTATTTTGTCATTCAGGTATTAAACCTAGTACCCATTAGTTATTTTTCATCTTGAAATCTTTGCCCATTCCTATGTCCAGAATAATATTACCCAGGATGTCTTCCAGAGTTTGTAAAGTATTGGGTTTTACATTTAAGTCTTTAATCAACTGATACGGTTTGGCTCTGTGTCCACCTAATTCTCATGTTGAATTGTAATCCCCAGTGTTGGTGGAGTGACCTGGTGGAAGGTGATTGAATCATGAAGGTAGATTTCCCCCTTGCTGTTCTTGTGATAGTGAGTTCTCATGAGATCTAGTTGTTTAAATTTGTGTGACACTTCCTCCTTTGCTCTCTCTCCTGCTGGTCTTGTAAAGATGTGCTTGCTTCCCTGTTGCTTTCTGCCATGATAGTAAGTTTCCTGAGGTCTCCCCATCCATGCTTCCTGTATAGCCTGACAGTGAGCCAATTCAATCTCTTAGCTTTATAAATTACCCATTCTCAGATAATTCTTTATAGCAATGTGAGAACAGACTAATACATCCATCTTGAGTTAAATTGTGTATACGGTGTAAGGAAAGAGTCCAATTTCAATTTTCTGCATATGGCTACCCAGTTATCCCAGCACCATTTATAAAATAGTCATTGCCTGTTTTTGTCAGGTTTGTTGGAGATCAGCTAATTATAGGTGTGTGGCTTTATTTCTGGGTACTCTATTCTATCCCATTGGTCTATGTATCTATTTTTTTTGTACCAGTACCATGCTGTTTTGGTTACTGTAGCCCTGTAGCTTTGTTCTTTTTGCTGAGGATTCCCTTGGCCAGTCAGGCTCTGTTTTTATTTCATATGAATTTTAAAATAGTTTTTTTTTTTTTCCTAGTCTTGTGAAGAGTGTCAATGGTAGTTTAATAGGAATAGCATTGACTCCAAAAATTGCTTTTGGATGTATGGCCATTTTAACTAAGTTGATTCTTCCTATCCATGAGCATCCTATCCATATTAGAGAATGGATAATTTTTTTCCAGAGAAAGCCTGAAGACTTCCCTTCCCTTCCCTTCCCTTCCCTTCCCTTCCCTTCCCTTCCCTCCCCTCCCCTCCCCTCCCCTCCCCTTCCCTTGCTTCTTCCTTTTTTTTGGCTGTGTCTCTGTCAGTTTTGGTATCAGGATGATTCTGGCCTCAAATGAATTAGGGAGGAGTTCCTACTCTTCAAATGTTTTGGAAGAGTTTCAGCAGACATGGTACCAGCTCTTCTTTGTACATCTGGTAGAATTCAATGAGTCAATGTAAATGGTAGTGCAATACTAATAGCATTGACTCTCTAAATTGCTTTGGACAGTATGGACATTTTAACAATATTGATTCTTCCTATCCATGTTTTACATTTTTTTGGTATCATCTCTGATTTTGTTGAACAGTGCTTTGTACTTCTCCTTGCAGAGCTCTTTCACTTCCCTGGTTAGTTTTATTTCTAGGTATTTTGTTATTTTTGTGGAAATCGTGAATGGATTTGCAATCCTGATTTGGCTCTCAGCTTGAGAGAGATATAACTATATCTCTATATAACTATATCTCTATATAACTATATGTTGTTGGCATATAGTAATTTTGGTGATTTTGCACAGGATTTTCTATACTGAGACTTTGCAAAAGTTGTTTATCAGCTTAAGAAGCTTTTGAACTGAGACTATGGGGTTTTCTATACATAGTGTCATGTCATCTGCAAACAGGGGTAGTCTGGCTTCCTCACTTCCTATTGAATGTGCTTTATTTCTTTCTCTTGCCTGATTACCCCAGCCAGGATTTCCAATACTATGTCAAATAGGAGTGGTGAGAAAGAAAATCCTTGTCTTGTGTCATTTTTAAGGGGACTGTTTCTAGCTTTTGCCCACAGTATGAGGTTGACTCTGGGTTTGTCATAGATGGCTCTTATTATTTTGAAGTATGTTCCTTCAATGCCTAATTCATTGAGAGTTTTTAACATAAAGAGGTGTTGAAATTTTTTCAAAAGCCGTTTGCATCTATTGAGACAATCATGTAGTTTTTGTTGTTAGTTTATGTGATAAATCACATTTATTGATTTGTGGTATGTTGAAAAAATCTTGCATCCCAGGGATAAATCCTATTTGATTGTGGTGGACAAGGTTTTCGATGTGCTGCAGGATTCTGTTTCCCAGTATTTTGTTGAGGATTTTTGCATGGATGTTCGTCAAGAATATTGGCCTGAAGTTTTCTTTTTTAGTTGTATCTCTGCCAGGTTTTGGTGTCAGGATGGTGCTGGCCTCATAGAATGATAAGTTAGGAAGGAATTCCTATGCCTCCATTTTTTTTTTTTTTTTTGAAATAGTTTCAGCAGGCATAGTACCAGCTCTTCTCTGTACATCTGGTAGAATTTAGCTGTGAATCCATCTGATAATGGGCTTTTTTTGGTTGGTAGGCTATTTATTACTGCTTCAATTTCAGAGCTCATTATTAGTCTGTCCAGGGATTCAGTCTCTTCCTATTTCAGTCTTGGGAGGGTGTATGTGTCCAGGGATTTATCCATTTCTTCTAGTTTTTACAGTTTATGTGCACAGAGGTGTTCATAATATTCTCTCATTGTTGTTCATAGTTCTGTAGGGTGGGTGGTGATATCCCCCTTGTCATTTCTGATTGTGTTTATTTGAATCTTCTCTGCTTTCTTCTTTATTAGTCTAACTAGTTGCCTATCTATTTTATTAATTATATTTCATTATTTTTTAAAGGAAACAGTTCCTGTATTTGTTAATTTTTAAAAATTTTTTTGTGTCTCAATCTCCATGTCAGCTCTGATTTTGCTTATTTCTTGTCTTCTGCTAGCTTTTGGATTTCTTTACTCTTTGTTCTCTAGTTCTTTTACTTGTAATGTTAGGCTTGTTAAATTTTTCTAACTTTTTGATGTGGGCATTTAGTGCTATAGATTTCCCTCTTACCACTGTCTTAGCTGTGTCCCAGAGATGCTGTTATGTTGTATCTTTTTTCTCATTCATTTCAAAGAAATTCTTGATTTCTGCCTTAACTTCATTATTTATCCCAAAGTCATTCAGGAGCAGGCTATTCAATTTCCATTTAATTGTGTGGTTTTGAGTGAATTTCTTAGTCTTTATTTTGAATTTTTTTGTGCTGTGGTCTGAGAAACTGTTATGATTTCAGTTCCTTTGCATTTTCTGAGGAGTGTTTTACTTTTGATTATGTGATCCATTTTGGAGTAACTGTCATGTGGTGATAAGAATGTGTATTCTGTTGGTTTTGGGTGGAGAGTTCTATAGATACCTATCAGGTCCCTTTGATCCAATGTTGAGTTTAAGTCCTGAATATCTTTGTTAATATTCTGTCTTGATGACCTGCAGAGTGTCAGTTGGGTGTTAAAGTCTTCTACTATTATTGCGTGGGAGTCTAAGCCTGTTGGAAGGTCTCTAAGAACTTGCTTTGTAAATCTAGGTGCTCCTGTGTTGGGTGCATGTGTATTTACAATAGTTAGATCTTCTTGTTGAATTGAAATATTTACCATTATGTAATGCACTTCTTTGTCTTTTTTGGTATTTGTTGGTTTGAGGTCTGTTTTGTCACAAAAACTAGGATTACAACCCTTGTGGGTTTTTTTCTGTTTTACATTTTATTGGTAGGTTTTTATCCATTCTTTTATTTTGAGCCTGTGTATCTTTGCATGTGAGATGAGTCTCTTGAAGACAGCATACCAATGGGTCTTGATTATTTATCCACATTGCCAAACTGTGCCTTTTGATTGGGACATTTAACCAAGTTACAGTCAAGGTTAGTATTTATATGTGTGGATTTGATCCCATTATCATGATGTTAGTCAGTTGTTTTGAAGACTTCTTTATATGGTTTCTCTATAGTGTCACTGGTCTGTGTACCTCAGTGTGTTTTTGTAGTGCCTGTTAATGGTCTTTCCTTTCCATATTTAGGGCTTTCTTCATGAGATCCTGTAAGACAGGTCTAGTGGTAATGAATTCCCTCAGCATTTGCTTGTCTGAAGAGGATCTTATTTCTCCTTCTCTTATGAAACCTAGTTAGACCAGATATGAAATACTGGGTTTGAATTTCTTTTCTTTAAGAATGTTGAAGATTGGTCCCTAATTGCTTCTGGCTTGTAGGCTTTCTGCTGGGAGACCCACTGTTGGTCTGATGTGTTTTGCTTCATAGGTGACCTGACTTTTCTCTGTGGCTGCCTTTAACATGTTTTCTTCCATTTCATCCTTAGTAAATCTGATGATTATGTGTCCTGCAGATGATCTTCTTAAGTATCTTACTGGAGTCCTCTGCAGTCACTGAATTTGAATGTTGGCCCCTCTAGTTATGTTGGGGAAATTCTCATGGATGATATCCTGAAATATATTTTCCAAATTGGTCTATTCTCATCATCTCTTTCATGGATACCTGTGAATTGTAGACTTGGTCTCTTTACGTAATCCCATATTTCTTGAAGGTTTTGTTTGCTTCCTTTCATTCCTTTTTCTCTATTCTTGTCTGACTGTATAATTTCAGAAAGCCAGTCTCCAAACTCTGAGATCCTTTCCTCTGCTTGGTCTGTTCTGCTATTAATGCTTGTGATTGCATCATAAAATTCTTGCAGTGTGTTATTCAGCTCTATCAGGTCAGTTGTGTTCTTTTCTATACTGGTTATATTGTCTGTCAGCTTCTGCCCTGTTTTATCATGATATTTAGCTTTTTTGGATTGAGTTTTAAAGTACTCCAGTAGCTCAATGATCTTTATTCCTATCCGTATTCTGAATTCTCTTTCTGACGTTTCAAAAGTCATCTCAATCCAGCTCAGAACTCTTGCTGGAGAGGTGATGCAGTCATTTGGTTGAAAGAAGCCACTTTGGCTTTTTGAATTTCCAGGGTTATTGAACTGATTCTCTCTCATATCTTCAGTCTTTGAGGTTGCTTTTAGATGTATTTTTTTTTTTCTTTTATCCTATTTGATGACCTTGAGGGTTTGGTTGTGCTATAAGGTGAATTCAGCCAACTGGCTTCATTTCTGGGAGATCTTAGGGTGCCAATGCTCAGTTCCCAACCCTTGGACTATGTGCTGTCACTCTGTGGGATTTACATAGGGTCCTGATTTTGTTTTCTGGCTTCTTGAGATTTGGAACCCACTGCACTGCAGAGGCCAAGGTTCAGCAACTGCAGCAGAGTGCTAGTGAGTGCTGAGTACCTGCCTCCCTGCAGGCATTCACCACAGTGGCAGCAACATTGCAGCTTGGGTGGCATGGGGGCCCCTGCTGGTAATGGTGTGTGGTCATGTTGGAGATGATATTGGCCGAGGTGGTATACTGCTGGGTACAAATCTCAGTGCCTTTTCTGTGCTCCACAAGCGGAGTGATTGCACAGGGCCAAAGAGAATACATTGTTCTCTGTGCAGTGTTAGCTCAAGGGTTGTTCTCTGTGCAGTGTTAGCTCAAAGGTTGGGCACCAGGGGTATTAGGGCTTGCTGGCTCTGCTGACCTAGACTCCATCGGCAATGGCCATCAGCAGAGGGAGGGGTCGAACCACACTCCTGCATGCTGGGGAGGGCAAGGAAAGCAAAACCTGCCTGTATTGGTCCATTTTCATACTGCTATAAAGAACTTCCTGAGACTGGGTAATTTATAAAGGAAAGAGGTTTAATTGACTCACAGTTCAGCATGGCTGGGGAGGCTTCACAAAACTTAAAATCATGGCAGAAGGTGAGGACAAAACAAGCCACCTTCTTCACAAGGGGGCAGGAAGAAGAAATGCCGAGGGAAGGGGTAAGAGCCCCATAGAAATCATCAGATCTCATGAGAACTCACTATCATGGGAACAGCATGGGGAAAGCCACTCCCATGACTAAATTACCTCCTCCAGGTCTCTCCCTTGACACTTGGGAATTACGAGGGTTATAATTCAAGATGAGATTTGGGTTGGGACCCAAAGCCTAACCATATCACTGTCTGTGCAGACACAATCCATCAAAGCCATGTGGGTGTTACTGTGGGCCCAGAGGAAGCTGCTCTAGGGGAGGGAGAGAGTTAACTGGTGTGTGGCTATAGGGACCACCACACTGGAGTTCTCAGGCATGATCCACTAGTGCAGAAACTATGGTGTGGACCCCCAGGGCACTGGAGACTGCCCTGCAAGCAGGTGTGGCTAGGCTAGGGGCCTGGGAGAGGCAATCAGACCAAGAGGTACTTAGGTTATACCAGCCTCATCTGATGGGCAAGTCTGCCCTTCAGAGATTAGATCTAACAGTTTCTCTAATGCTAAAGTCTCCTTTATTAGTCAGGGTTCTCCAGAGGAACAGGACTAATAGGATAGATGTGAATATAAAATGGAGTTTATTAAGCAGTATTGACTCACATGATCACATGGTGAAGTCCCACAATACACCACTTGCATGCAAGTTAAGGAGCCAGGAAGCCAGTCTGAGTCCCAAATCCTCAAATGTAGGGAAACTGACCATGCAGCCTTTAGTCTGTGGCCGAAGGCTTGATAGCCCTTGACACACCTTGATAGCCCTTGACAAACCACTGATGTACATTCAAGAGTCCAAAAGCTGAAGAACTTGGAGTACAATGTTCAAGGGCAGGAAGCATTCAGCACAGGAGAGAGATAGAGGCCACAAGACTCAATCAGTCTAGTCCTTCCACATTCCTCTGTCTACTTTTATCCTAGCTGGGCTGGCAGCTGATCAGATAGTGCCCACCCAGATTGAGGGTGGGTCTGCATCTCCCAGTTCACTCACTCAAATGTTAATCTCCTTTAGCAATACCCTCACAGACATACCTAGAAACCATACTTTGTGTCCTTCAATCCAATTAAGTTGATGCTCAATATTAAACATCACATCTCCTACGGAAGCAAGTCAAGCCTAGGGGGATGGCTGTCCCTGGCCATGCTCTGCTAGTGACGCTCTCACACCAAACCTTCTGGACTCGATATCAGGTAACTTGCTGGCCCTACCACTTCTTTAAGCAGCTCTCTCTGCCAATATAAATGTCCATGGTGGTCAAGGGATCTCCTCCTTCTGAGGTTCCAGAGGCCTGTGGCTAGAGCAGGTTGCTCCTTATTAGTTCAACACACCCAACCCACTGGAGTTGCTGTGGGCCGGGAATGAGTGTTGATGTGTGTTAGCCCCATGCAGGGTTCTTGGCTTTCTCCCCATTCAGCCCAGCTTCTGTGTTTTCCCTACATCCACTCTTAGTACTTTCCCTCTGAAGATCTGTCAGGGGTATGCCAATCTGCATCTTGGTCCCTCAGTGGAAGCTGATCCACCTGGCTGCATCTAGTCATCCTTCTTGCCCTCCCCTGAAGATGAGTATTATGTTAAAATCAGGAATGGAGTGTGATATGATTTTGATCTGCATCCCCACCAAGTCTCATGCTAACTTGTAATCCCAATGTTGCAGGTGGGGCTTGGTGGGGGTGATTGGATCACGGGTGTGACTTTCTCGTGAATGATTTAGCACCATCCCCTTGGTTCTGTTCTCATGAGAGTGAGTGAATTCTCACAAGATCTGATTATTTCTAGGTGTGTGGCACCTCCTCCTTCTTGCTCTGGCTTCTGCTCTGAGCATGTGATGTGCCTGTTCGCACGTCAACTTCTGCCATGATTGTAAATTTGCTGAGGCCTCCCCAGAAGCTGAGTGGATGCCAACATCATGCTTCCTGTATAGCCTGCAGAACCTTGATCCAATTACACCTGTTTTCTTTATAAATTACCCAGTCTCAGGTATTTATTTATAGCAACATGCAAACAGTACACAATGCCTAATGTACACAGTGCCATACCCATTAGTCTGGAGAAGGAGACTAAAGGATTGTTCCTAAATCGCTGTCACATGCACTTGATAACTTAGCATCAGCCTACCGGCTCTAAATCTAAAGATGAAACAGAATTAATTTAGAATACAGGATGTAATAAAGGAGGCCAGGAAGGGAAATCTGCATACAGAAGGATCATAGGCAATGTATTGTTTGTGATGGTGGATATCTCTCTCCTGGGTTGGGACGCTAGTTACACATACGATATAATAAGAAAAATTTTGGTGGAGGTCGGGGAGTTGCAATAATAGCTTGTCTGCAACTTTGGGTGCCAATAATTTCTGCCATCACTGTTTGTGCATTTTCCCACCCGGAGATGGAATCTACTTTTCCTCCACTTGGATCTGTGATTTGTCTTGATCAGTAGAATTTGCCAGAAGTGACATTATGCAAGTAATTCTGGGATTAACCCTTAAAAGGTCTGGAAACTTGCCCGTTTGCTCTCTTGCAACCTAGTTGCCATGTTGTAAAGAAGTCCAGGCTCTTCTGCTGGACTTAAAAGGTCCTGGAGGCTGAGGCATCGTGAGGACAGAGAGAGAGAGACCAAGTGGAAGAGAACAAAGACACCCCAGTCACCATCAGCACTCGGGATCAGAGATGTGAAACAGGCCTCTTTAGACTTTCCAGCCAAGTCCATTCAGGTCGAGCAACCTCACATATCCCTATGGGAAGAAGATCTTCCAAGTCAGAACAGAGAACAGTGAGAAACAGTAAATAGAAACAGAAATAGTGGCTGTTAAATTAAGCTACCAAAATTTGAAATGATTTGTCATGCAGCAGATCATATTCTCTTGTGTATAGAGAATATTAATAGAGGTGTAGATGACTGGAGTAGTGATGGATAATGGAAAGAACTATAATAGCATAATAATCCTGGCTTTCTATGTTTTCTTTATTTACTCTGCCTAGAGGGAGGTGACATAAGTTATATCTTGAATGAGTTTGGAAATGGATAAACAAACACACATTTGTGGTCCAGTCTTTCCTCTTCTTTTCTCTGAGAGTGAATCCAAGAGAAAATCCTCTGCACCTCTTCTGCTTTGCTCACCCACCTCTGAAATATTAAAGGGGAAAATTCCTACCTGGTATGGCCTGCCCTGTTTTGTACTGATGTAATTATGTGGGTCTGGGTCCATCTTTTAAGATTTGAGGGTTGGTGTCAGGAAGACAACTTTCTTGCATATATAAACAATATTTTACATCAGCCCCATCAGTGAATATTTGCTACCCATAGACTGTCTCTCTTGTCCAATTCCTCAGTTGTTTAGAATGTGGGTGGACAAGAGGCATGGTACTTATTAACCCCAGATCTAAGAATAAGGTCTTAAAACTCAATTTATATACAAAATTTTATAACTTACTTATTAATTCCTGACTTTTTAGTCAAGAAGATATTTAGTTTTATGAAATATTTATTTCCAAATATTTGAAAATTATCTGCACTTAATAAATCACTTTGGTACTTTAGCTTTAAAATGCATTTAAAACCACATTTTCTGATTTTAGGAAATATCTTAGCAGTTCAAAACAGAGCAAACTGTGGCAAGCCATATATTATTGAAAAGCGAATAATTTTGCAAGGAGGGAGGGTTTTGTGGCATAACTAAATTTAAGTATATGGAGTAGGAATCAGAACACCTAACATCTTTACTGATTTTCTTTTTTCATCTTCTTTCTTTTTATTTCTCAGTTTATTCAGTAAATCACTATAGAACTATCTAACTCTCTGGGTGGCTGCACATAAGAAATGAATTATAAATATTCAGAAACCACTTTTAAAACAATCACAAATATTAAAATACACAGTGTTATTTAATGTATCAGCAGAAATATGTATTATTATGTTTTTCTGGGAGCTAGGTGTCTTTAGGTGTACTCTAGGCTATGTGAAACCTTGAAATGGTTTTCTACTGGGACCAAAGTAAGCAATAACTAGAAGTCTATCTGGTAAAGTTGAATCATGATTAATACGAGTACAATAGACCTTTCTGTAGTTATTTTGCTGTCAGTTCTTGTTTTTAAGTACTACATATACATTCTGCTCTCTTAGACCTTATGCCTGCATTGTTGACCACTGTGTTCTGATTAAAGTTAAAAACTACAGCACTCTTAACAGGTCATAAATCATCTCATTCATGCAGGTGCAGATTACAACAGTGGTGCAACCTCATCACTTTTGTGGATGACTGTTTCTGATTAGGGAAAACATACAACAGGTATATTTTCTAAGCCCGTCAGAATGCCTCCAGCTTGCAACGGTGCAAAGAACATCTGTCATTTTCTCTCTCAAACATCCATCAGGCAAAATTATTAAATCAACATGCATCATTTTGTATAACAGAACTAAAATTTCAGTTATAGAACATAATTCTGGGATTGATTTTCCCTGCTTTGAAAATAAATAACTTGGCTTCATGTTCATGGTTATATAACAGCAGGAGATCATTATCTTGTGACAAAACTCTATTTTATTGACATTATCTCTAAATGGTCCCTTTATAGGATATATAAAATTTAATATACATTCAATTTAGTAAAATTCCATTCATGCTATACTGATATATCTCTATTTTTCTATTTAATTTACAGACAACATTTGAATCCAAATATAATATTTATTTCAGTGATGTTGTTTACTTCCTGCCTAAGTCATTCAGCAAATGTATAATCTTGATGAAAATTTGTATCAAAATACACAGACTTTGACACCAAAAGGCCTGAGGATGAATCCTGACTCTAGCAGTTTGACCTTGGACAAAGTGCTTACTATTCCTCTAATTGAATTTACTAAGTCTGCAAAATGAGGATAATAATAATAATGTGTAATTCAGATGATACTTCCTGCACTGAATGAGTTTATACATTTAAAATTCTTAGAACAATGCCTTGGTATGCAGTAAGGACAATATGACCAACATTCAGTTTATAGTATTCATAGTTTTAATCATTTTCGTTCATTTTTTTTAGCTGTGTGGCCTAGAGCAATATGTTTAAATACCTTAGTTACTCTGTGATAATAATACCTACTACCATTCAGTTGTTTTGGATATTAGATAAGGCAATATTTGTAATTGTACCATAAAATGATATAGTAAAATGCATGTTCCTTGGATAAATTATCCAGAGCAGTTTTGAGGTTAATTCTTTAAAATTTGGGAGAATTATAGTGCTATAGAAAATAATATATCATAATGTCTTAGTTGAAAGTTGTCTCCAAATTGACTATATGTTGTCCCATGCATTTTATTTTTCCTCCTCCGGTTCCATTATCTACTCTGCCTAATTCAGCTCTGTGCCTCAGAAGGGTGGTTTGTGTGCATTGTATCAATTCATATCCTTACCCTATGGCTTCCTAGGGAATTTGGCACAAGGAGGATTAAAAATAAAAGTCGAGGGCACATAGGATACGCATTATTTTGACTATTTATTTATTTATTTATTTTTTTGGCCAGGTCACAGGAAATTATTTGTATCTCCTTATTGAAAGCCACACTCCTTTTGCTGAGACTCTAAAAACAGATCTCACTCTTCTGGTTCTGATAACTACTTTCTCTCCACATCCATTTGGTCCTGCCAGACAGTTCTCCAAGTATTCTTGGCCCAGTCCATTTCTCCTTCCTTTCTTTCTTGTAATTCTGAAGAATAACTGTGGAATGTTCTAGAAATGCAACATCCGGAGATATGGAAGAGCTTTCTGGAACAACTTGGTCTGAGTTCCAGAGTGTCTTAGGACAGGACATTCTTAGAACAGACTTCAGTGCTTTAATCAAGCAAGACGCATTTTCCCAGGGTATAAAACCAGGTGTGGGATGCTTTCCAGGGCTACTAATCACTAGTGCAAGTGGAGCAAGTGCAGATGGGACTTCATCTGCCCCAGGCGGCTTTCCTGAGATTTGAGGGACAAGTTCATCTTGAATCCTAGGTTTCTGCTGTCCCTTGCTGCCTATCTTTAAGTAATAAATCTACTTCATGTAATTTGTTTTATGTGTAGGTGTTTCATCTCATTAGACTTGGGCATGTGGTAAACAGTGTACAGTGAACCTGTTATATAAGATCTACAGGAAGTAAAGGCTTCCAGCTCTTGCCAGCATAGGGAACTTCACTATCCCTTGCTAGTTTCCCAGATTCACCCTTTTAAACACCACTTTTATTAGACTATCTTGAATTACTCAGTTTGAGCAGGCTATCTGTTTTCTGTCTAGATCCTCACTGCTACAGATACCCAAATGTGAGCTGTTGAGTAAATAGTCATATCTGAAGTATGTGAAAATGTTAAGCGCTTCAGAGAGATGAATTTTATGGTTGCTAAAATTTTTCACTGTGTTCAAAGTAATAGTTGAAGAGTTTGTTTTATGTATAACCATTTTGAAGATGTGAAAGTATTTGTCACCCTCAATTTTTAAAATAGTGTTAAAAAGTATAGTGTCTTTTGGAAACATAAGGTCAGATTAGCATTCATTTAGATTTCACAAGGTAACTGAACATAGATTTGAATTGTAAAGTAGCTGTAATTATCTTTTTAACAGACACAGTAACTCTTTTTGGCAACTAGAACTATAATTATAGACATTTGTGTTCAGCACAAACTTCCATGTTTCTGACAGGCTAGAAGATGAAAAGATACACAGAGACTTCCTGTTGTTAGTCTCACTTTTTGTCTCTTCACATCTCTTAACATCTGAAACTATGACCCAAATGGGATTTACACTTCATTATTTATAACATATTGTCACTTTTAGAGGAATGAAGAAACTATGCCTTCACAGAATAAGGTTAATTTTGGTGTTAAGATGCAATTTATTATTTGGATTAGGAGAATAATCTTTCTAAATAATAAAATGTACCAGGATATTACAATTTTGAATAGGAAAAATAAATACCAATACAAAATAATAATAGTATAAATGAAATAATTTCTAATAATAAGATGTATCAAAACTGAGACATTGGGAATAACAAAGCACATCATTCAGCTCAGGAACCATCTTACTGCATAAATTAAAAAATCATTTCTGTTTATGATACCATTTGGGGAGTTTATGATACATAGAAGTGGTTGGCAGAGCAATTCTTTATCATTCAAGCAAGTCTTCCCTAATTCAGAACAGGAATATTCACCAAAAGAAATTATGAACCATAGAAACAAAGCTTATTATCTCTGACTTTTAGATCCCCAGTTTATCTCAGAAGTTACCTTTCCAGCATATCTCACCCTTCCTAGCTTCACTATACCATTTTGAGTGATAAATACTGACATATACATGAGCACAAGGAAAGATGTTGCTTCTTTGTAGAAATAAAATCAGATTTTAAATAAAGGAATATCTCTATAGACCTCCTTTCTATTCACCATAGCTAAGATAAGGAATCAGCCAAAGTGTCCATCAACAGATGAATGGATAAAGAAACTATGAGAGATATATATGTATATCTAAAATGGAATACTACTGAGCCATAAAAAGAATGAAATCCTTTTGTCTGTGGCAACATAGTTGAACTTGAACCTGGAGGACATTATGTTAAGTAAAATAAGTCAGGCACAGAAAGGTAAATACCACATATTCCCACTCATAGGTAGGAACTAAACAAAATTGAGCTTATAGAAGCAGAAAGTAAAACTGTGGTTACTAAAGGTGGGAAGACTGTGGGGCAATGGGTGAAGTTGGTTAACATATACAAAATTATCTCTAAATAGGAGGAATAAGTTCTCATATTATATAGCACTGTAGGGTGATTATAGTTAAAAATAATTTATTGTATATTTTCAAATAGCTAGAAGAGAGTATTTTGCCTGTTCCCAACACAAAAAAAAATAAATGTTTGATGTGACAGATATGCTAGCTACATATAGATATATATGCTGTATTTGATTATTAAACATTGTATACAAGTATCAAAATATCACTTTGTACCCTGTAAATATGTACAATTATGATATGACAATTAAAAATAAAATAAAATAAAAATGAAGCAAGAAAAGCATAAACACATAAATATTGTATGTCAGTTTAAAAAATAAAATGCCAGGAGAAGAATAGATTAAGTCAAAGAGCTCAGCAGGCAGAGCAGGCACCAAGTCAACAGGGATTTTTACCACAATGAAAACATTTGGATTTGAGTTCACATGTAAAGGGAAAGTTTTGGAAGATTTCAAGCAGAGATGTGACATGATCCGATTTATATTTTTTAAAGGTCACCCTGGGCTTCTTTGGAATTTTATGTAGCAAGTGTAGAAGGGCAAAGAGAGCCGGCAGAGAGATCTATTGTATAACTATATTGAAATGTATATGATAAATGGTGACATATGGAGAGAAGAGGATACTTGAGGACTATTTTTTGGGGTAGACTCCGCGGGACTTTTTCATGGATTAATTACAAGGCAGGAGAGCAAAGAAGAATGTTAAGAGAGATTCTACAGTTTTGGATTGAGCAGGTAGGTAGATGGTGAGATTATGATTTTATTTAGAAAGACAGGAAAGATTAGACCAATGGTATTTGGGCAGAGGTGGGAGGAGAGAAGGTGGGGCTTGTTCTGCTTTGTATGTCAAATTGGAGGTTTCCTCTAAGACATCCCTTCAATAGAGATATCAAGAAGCCACTGTAATATACAACTTTGAGTACTGTGTAAATTTTACCTCCAGAAGGCTTTTAAATGTAAGTGCAGTATGTGTATTTTTAAAAATAGAACCCAAACCACTGTAACCTCAAAATGTATTTTTTACATGATTTTCTCGGTTTTTATATCTCATCAGAGGATTTGCAACTGAAAACAGTTTTAGGTTGAGGCCATAATTGAGACTTACCAGCAACTTTACTATTTAAAGCTGTTATAAAATTGAGGTCATATGGAAAGAGAAGGCCTGGAAAACTACATTTAAAAATTGAGAAGAGTAGGAGATGGAGTGGCTCGCGTCCTAAGAGGAACCCCAAGAAGAGGTGGTGGTGTGGAAGACAATGGGGAAAAGTACTTCAGGAAGCAGGGAGTGGCCAGTCATTGAGATAAGGGGATGGATTCAAGATATTCTCTCTATAACCTTCCAGATCCACTCTCCATCCTTTTCCTGCCTCCATTCTATCCCAGGAAGGTGAGATGGTGGTTTAATCATCATCTTCCTTGATCTCTGGCTTCTTTCGACTCAGCTAACTGGAATCTTCAGCATGACATTTGATGGAGAAAGGCAAATACATTCAGCCTTTATTCCCGTATCTCACTTCTGAAGCGTTTGCTGGCTAAGTTTCTCTACTGGCGGACATAGCTCCTTAGGAGGTGGTCCCTTTTCCATGTTTTTTTTTTTTTTTTACTAGTAAGTCAGTCCATCTTCCTTCCTCATTCTGGGATTAAGGTCAATAGAAGTCCCAATGTTAATTGATCTTAGGTGCTAGGTGATCCCAATGGTTTCTCTACAACTTTCCTACAAGTTGTACATACACCTAGTACTCAACTTTCCTTGAGTTACACTAGTTTTATTACATTATCTGTTTTCTGTTTCAACCCTGAGTGATGCAGTACCTAAAAATGGCATTGTGCCCTGTGCGGTGGCTCACGCCTGTAATCTCAGCACTCTGGAAGTCCAAGGCGGGCAGATCACAAGGTCAGGAAATCGAGATCATCCTGGCTAAAACACAGTGAAACCCCGTCTCTACTAAAAATACAAAAAAATTAGCTAGGCATAATGGTGGGCGCCTGTAGTCCCAGCTGGTCGGGAGGCTGAGGCAGCAGAATGGCGTGAACCCGGGAGGCGGAGCTTGCAGTGAGCCGAGATAGCGCCACTGCACTCCAGCCTGGGCGACAGAGAGACTCCGTCTCAAAAACAAACAAACAAACAAACAAAAGAAAAAAAAAAAAAAAAAAAAACAAGGCATTGGATTGTAGTATGAATGTCCTAGCTGCACTTGACAATAACACTCTCAGCACGAGGCACGTGATGGGGGTTGTAGCCTAATAGGAGTGTGTGTATAGGGAAAATTATGTAGGAAACAAGAAGCAGAAACAGAAGGACATAATTTTAGAATGTTTTGCTCTAAAGGGAGGGGGCCATTGGGGTAGTTTCTGAAAAGGGTGGCATGCGGTAAAGGAAACATTACTGAGAAGAGGAACAAACTGAAACAAATTTCAAAAACATTACATTCCTTATAGCAAGAACATTTTTCATACATGGTTCCCAGGTACGTTGTCTTTTTACAGAGAAGAATTTTTGATGCCAGTACTCTCAGGGGGATCAAAAGTATCTCCTAGATGAACACTGAAAATAAAAAGCAGAAACTCTGCTTCTCAGCTAAACTCTGTTGCTTCATCCTAGAATAAGTAGAAAAAGGCAGAGGAAATAACCTTTGAAATTCATTGTAACTTTTCTAGATTTTCGCAATGGGAAAGAAAACAGGAATTAGGAGCAGAGGCTGTGTTCACTGTGCCCTTTGTAGAAATTGTATTTTTCTAAGTTATTTGAATATTATATATCTTTGGAACATGAACATTAGAAACAGCATGATTCTGAATAGTCCAACCCATATTTTATCATTTATTCTCTTCATAATATACTTTAGCTTGTATCATAAAATTGATTATATTGGAAATAGTGAATTTCAGACTTTAAAAGTTGCTTTCAATTTCTTAGAATCTATGCTTATGACAATTTGCAGTTTGTCTTATGAGCAAAGATGTTGGTGTAGGATACCTCTATGGGAAAAAATGAGAGAAATGGAATTTGCCATGAGATCAAGAATGCCTAGGGGGGGAAACTGGGTCATGTAGATATAATTGCTGAGAATCACCCCTTAGTTCTCATTTTTTATTTCCCAAGGAAATACATATGAGGCTTCAACAGAGAGAGCAAATACAGAGGAGAGTAGATAAACAAAGCAGGTCTAAAGTTTAAAGTGTGGTTGATAAAAAAGAACAAACCCTTTAAGCTTTCTGCCTTGTCAAACAATGATCACAATGATCTTGACCTCTTCATGGGTCTCTTGTTACTAAAACAGTTCTGTGAAATGCCTCATTAGTTCAGGAGAGTTGGAAATGGCATGCTACTACATTTGTATTATATTCTACGGAGCTACTCATTTTTATAATAAGCTTGATGGATTAATCCGAAAAAGGAAATTCATTTATTACACAGCAAAAATAAAGTTTTAGCAATATATTTATTTCATTTACCTGTTATTGAAATTTTCCCCTAAAATCATTACATAATAAATGTAGATAACAAATGCAACCAATCTAGCTCAAATATTGAAGCTATGAGATTATGAGGACTGGCAAACAAATACAGCTTTAAATTATATATTCATGTATCTTTAGGATGATGAAAGGCTAGAAATGCATTTGAAAATGCATTGGAAAACTTGGGAAGTTATAATCTGTTTTACAAATGGGTTTAAGATTGCTTTAATTATTTGTTTATGGTGTGTCTTTCATTTGACCCAACAATAAAGAAAAAAAAAAACTAACAGTTTATTATAATGTAATTTAAAAATTGTATTAGTAGTCTGTGTGCCAATTAGGCTGTAACCTCCAACAGACTTGCTGACCACACAAATATTCAAAATCCATGATGTTTGCTTAAGAAGGCTGAGTAGTATTTCAGGTTAATTGGTTTATTTACTTCCTTCCAAGGGGAAGGCACAATAACAGAGCAATAATCACTGCACAAAAGGACATTACAAATTTATAACAATTAGAATCACATAGATCAGCATAAAAGGTAAAATGCAATATATCAGACATGACAGATTAAAATTAGTTAATATTTAAAAAAAAACACAACTCATCACTCTGTTGGAGTTTCAGGAAACTCAAAAAATGGCATTTTTGTTTTGTTCACCTGAGTGCGATACTCGTTAAGGAAACAAAAAGGTATGGCAGATGAAAATCTGTGTGACTGAGCAGGAACCCTGGGGAGTCCTACCTGGAGATCTTAGGAACCTTGCTGTTGCCTGTGCTTTCCTTCTCCCATGCCACCATACTTTTCACACCATCAAAGTATTACATGAATATACCCTGAGAAGTTGTGTGAGTCCATCCAATCATCAGTCGCCATATAATTGATGTATACAAAAAGGCTGTGAGTGTCCTGCTTTGGGTGTACCTCAACATGAGCGAAAGGAATATAGTCAATGTCTCCTAGCTCTTTGTTCTTAAATGCTTGGGCTTGGCCTTTAAACTTTCAGTCGATCAGAGGCATAATTGAGGAGAGCAATTAGGGTTATAATTGAGGAGATCAATTAGGGTTATGAACCCTGTCAATGAGGGTTATCTATGAGGATAGCCCTGCCCCCACATTCAAGAACCTTTCCTCGGCATCAACATTGCTCCTTTTTGGATCTTCTTGGACCCACTCAAGGATTGTGTAAATTTTACTTCCAGAAAGTTTTGAAATGTAAGTGCAGTATGAAATGTAAGTGCAATATTTTTAAAATAGCATCAAAACTACTCTAATCTTTAAATCAGTTTTTAAGTTATTTTCTGGGCCATTATAGCCCATCAGAGGTTTTGCAATGAGATCTTATAATATACCAAATATATTTCAATAATAAAATTTTAACTACAAGATGCCCCACTTTGAAGTTAAAGTCTTACCCACTGTGAATTTTCTGGTAATACATTAAAGTTCTATGATTAAATTTCCTTGCACTTTAATAGTATATTAATAAATATAAAAGGCAAACAATTTTAATATCTAAAATCAAATCATTTTGTGTTTGAATGTTCAGTGAAATTAAATTCTTATCTTCATCCTTCTCAACCACTTTTTCTTTTTGAGACGGAGTTTCGCTCTCTCGCCCAGGCTGGAGCGCAGTGGCGAGATCTTGGCTAACTGCAAGCTCCGCCTCCCGGGTTCACGCCATTCTCCTGCCTCAGCCTCCCGAGTAGCTGGGACTACAGGCCCTCACCACCAGGCGTGGCTAATTTTTTGTATTTTTAGTAGGGACGGGTTTCACCGTGTTAGCCAGGATTGTCTCAACCTCCTGACCTTGTGATCCGCCCGCCTCGGCCTCCCAAAGTGCTGGGATCACCGGCATGAGCCACAGTGCCCAGCACCTTCTCAACCACTTTTCTGTAGGGTGTCAGATCGGGGGGCTCTTGATGGTTAGCGAGAGTGAGTTTTTGAAAATATTTTCAGCTTTATCTGTCTCGCTGATTGGCTCATAACACTTACTGTGAGGGAAAAATGGTTTGGTTGACATTCTGCCTTCTCAATGCAGAAATAAAACACAACATGAGAGAAAGTTAAGAGTTTAATTCTGGAAAAAAAATAGTCATAGCAGATGTCTTTCAAGAGCCATGAAGACGGCTTATTTAAAAAGAGTTTTAATGCTTTAGCTACATTTAATCAAGTAGCAGGGACCAATGTTTAAGGTACCAATGACAGCCTATTCTTATCCTGTGAAAGGAGAAAGGAATATAAAAGCAGGTAAAAAATCATTAGGGAAAATTTCTTTTTTTTTTATAGACCACAGAATTTGGAATGATGTATTTTTGTTCAAAAGTATTCCATAAATATTTGATTAGATATTTAAGTGCAAACATGACTTTCTACCTCCAAGTTACAATCTAGTAAGGGAAACAAACACACAAAATGAGATGATTACAATGGAAAGAAATTACACTGGGTACTCTGAGAGCCCAGAGGAAGGAATCTACTATAAGCTAGGTGGGTAATAGCATATTAATTTGAGATAGTTTTAAAGTAATGCACAGGTTTTGATAGGTGAAAATTTTTGGCAGGGACAAAGAATATTGCTTATTATTACTATAAAGCACAGGCGAAAACAAAGGGGCCAGGAAATGTGGATCCTTGGCAACACAGTGAGTGTTTTCTTAAGTCTGGAATTCATAAGATGTAAATATGTTCATATTCTTTAAACTTTGAATGTGAACCTAAGAAATTGGCAAAGGTAACCTAGATTGTGTTGGATAATTTTATGCATTATCTCCTTTAGTCATTCAGAAATCTTGAGGACAGATTCATTTCTTTTTATGCCATTCTTCACATCTTCAATAACACAATACCTTTCTAAAATCACAGATTGCCAATAGAAAACTTAAGGAAGCTTTTGTTCGAAGACAAGGGAAAGATTAATTAAACCTCATATAAAACAAGCAAACAGTAACAACAAGAAACTGCTTATTTAACTGTGATGTGGCTTGATTGTGACCCACCCAAATCTCACCTTGAATTGTAATAATCCCTTGGTGTCAAGGGTGGGGCCAGGGGGAGATAATTGAATCATGGGAGAGTTTTCCCCATACTGGTCTCATGGTGGTGAATAAGTCTTATGGGATCTAATGGTTTTATAAATGGGAGTTCCCCTGTACAAACTCTCTTGCCTGCCGCTATGTAAGATGGGTCTCTTTGCTCCTCCTTTGCCTTCTGCCGTGACTGTGAGGACCCCCCACCCCAGCAATGTGGAACTGTGAGTCTATTAAACCTCTTTCCTTCAATGTAAATATAGTCTCCCAGCAATAGTGGAACTGGTGAGTCTATTAAACCTCTGTTCAATTTATAATGGCATCATTTGACATTAGTAGCCCTGCAGACTCATGATTTGGCAAGAATAGCAAAGCTCGTGTGTCTGCCCTTACTCTCTCCAGGCTAATTGAAAAAACTTCTCAATCAGATTCAACTGCTCTTCAAACTACCTGTTGGATATTTTTCATATAGTAGGCTTCCTACACTAAAGTCAGTATCTCTCATGTCCTGTCTTTCTTTGATAAAACGCTCCAATATTTTATTATGGGAGTAACGTGTACATGTATATGTGCATGTGTATGTGTGTTGTGTATGTGTGTTTATCAGAGTCCAACTTAAACATTGTTGGTAGATATAGCAGACATTAGAAAAATAATGGGTTTATTTGTGTTTTTTTTTTGATAAACATCAATCTAGGATTTGAAAAAGATTAAGTTTATAAAATAGAATTGGGAAGTTAGCCATATGTTTTAGAACTTCCCCTTTCCCTACGACTAACACATTTCATGAAGTGAAAAGATTAAATGTAAGCACTTAATTACATAATACTTATAATTAAATTAAATACAATAAAATTTATAGAAAGTGGCTCATACATGACTAACTCTCAACAAATGCCAGTTCTATTTCCCCACTTTTCTCCTGAGTCTGGACCATTAGAAAGAAAGCTTTTCAACTGAAATTCCAGTTGAGTTTTACTATCAAGTAGAGTTTGTGGCTTTTGAAATTGTCAAGGTTTATTTTTTCTCTCATTTTCAAAATAGATTTGAAAAGTATTAGAAAAAGAACTCGTCTTGCCATAATTTGAGAACAAGGCCTGAATAGCACAGTTCTCTAAAATTTCTTTGTGCTCTTCAGAATTCAATAAGTTAACATATTTGTTCTTGATGCTATCACTAGATTTTTAGTTTTACTTTTCAATATTATGCTGCAGTATTTTTGAAAGGACGTCTGTGGCTTAAGCTTTATAAATACTTAACTGCTGCTATAAAGATTTGAATTCTGAAGCCAGGTGGAAAGAAGAAAATGTAATTGGGGAGAAAAGACAAAACATTAGAATGAACCTCAAACAGTGCCTAGAGGAGTTAGCAGGAAAATACGTGGATTGGTAAAATTAACTCCTTTAGGGGCTGATACCAAAGCATACCAAAGTTGAAAGACTACAAGAAAATTCTTGCAAGATTAAACTGAAATAATTTATGTACAGGTCTAGTATAATCAAATTCCCTTTTACAAATTTGAGCCTGACATTAGGATCTTACAGCAGATAGAGTTAGACATCTAAATCGTAGATATGGTGCTAATAGCAACAGTTGGATTATCTCACACAGTCATCCCTCTGAGGTAGATCTTACTATTATCCACCTTTTATGTGTGAAAGGATGGCCATTTATAGAAGGAAAGTGATTTACCAACTTTACAATTTAACAGTAGACAGAACCAAGACTCTAACACAAGTCTATCCTGCCCAAAAGCCTAGGATTCCAACCACAAATAAACCTACACATTTACTATCCCTGGGTACAGTGGGCAGACCGTGTGTGGTCCCCATGTTTCCTGCCCCCTGGTGTTCATGCCTACAATAGTCCTCCAGATGAGAATACAGAACCCATGACATGTTGATCACATTCTTGTGAAACCCTGAGCAGAGAAAGTACCTAAGCTGTGCTCACATTCCTGCCGCAGAATCTGTGAGATAATAACTTTTTAACGCTGATAAGGTCCTAGTAATTTGTTATGCAGCAATATAATGTAAATATAAAATGATTATAACTATTACATTCTTGATATGAACATTTCTTTAAGATAATTTTTTATTTGGATAGAAAATTGTCTATAATCTCCTTTAAAAAATTATTTAAAGCGCTAAAATGAGGGAAATGGAAGGAGGAATAGACAGAGCATAGAGAATTTAGGGAAATGAAACTATTTTGTGTGATACTATACTGGTGGATACTTGTCACTATACAGTTCTTAAAACCCATAGAATATACCACACCAAGAGTGAACCCCAGTGTAAACAACAGACTTTGCGTAATAAGAGATTGTCAACATAGGCTCATGTAGTAGATTGTAACCAATGTCCCACTCTGGTGGAGGATGTTCATGGTGGAGGACACTGTGCAGCTATGGGAAGTAAGGGACTGTATGGGAAATGTTTATGTCTTCCTGTCAGTATTGCTACGAACCTAGAACTGCTCTAAAAAATAAAGTCTATTTAAAACAAAACAAAAAAGGTAAAATTGACTACTTATCCATCATTTATAGCTAATAATCTTTATGTACATTACGACCAGGAAACTAATTGGACTTGCGTTTGGTTTAGAAGACAGCAGTGATACATAACACAGACTTCTGCAGTTGTGTGGGTGAGAAGCATGTTCTGACAAGCACGAGTGTTTGAGTCACAGTCGACCCCACAATCTGCTGCCTATTTTCCAACCTCTTGGGTGAGAGGTGACTGTAAGCAGATGCTAATAAGGGTAACAGCCGTCTCCTGACCACTGGATTACAGCTGCAGTTACGTGACTTGAAACTCAAAGTGCAGAGGCTTATCCTCTATTCTGCCAAAGATTTTGTAAGCACTCTGTTACTTGCAGTAAATCTATTTCTGATTGTAATACTCTGATCAACTATGTGTCCTTCACTGAGCAATTGTTGATACACTGGTGTAAGAAACATTAAACAAAACACCATTGCATAAGTAATTTTCAAACTACAGAAGATGCATCAATACCTGGACTTACTAAGCCACATGTCTATAGAGTAGGTTCTACGGGTGACACATAAGTTCTTGGTGTCACTGATCTGACTCATATTTTCATATGAACTTTTGTTTTAGAACAGTTGTGGAATTACAGATCGATGAAGAAGTGAGTGTAGAGAGTTCTCATAGGTCCCACAATCATTTCTCCGATCATTAGTGTTTGATATTAGTATGCCACGTCTTTTAACTAGTGAATTAATATTGATAAGTTATTATCTAATATCCGAATTGTATTCAGAATTCATTAGTTTCTACCTAATGTCATTTTTGTGTTTTAACATCCTACGTAGGAAACACATTAAATTTAGTTGTCATGTCTTTGGTTGTTGTTGTTTGTTTGTTTGCTGCCTAGTTTCCCACTTCCAACTTTTTTGTAGAAATGAAAGCTTTTTCTCATTCACTTGTCACCCACACAACTGCAGAAGTCTGTGTTACATATCACTGCTACCTTCTAAATCAAACCTCAGTGAAGTTTCCTGGTCATAATGTACATAAGGACTATTAGTTATAAGTGTTGGGTAAGTAGTCAATTTTATCTTTTTAATATGTTGCCTAGGCTGTTCTCAAACTCCTGGTCTCAAGCGATCCTCCCACTTAGGCCTCCCAAAGTGCTGATATTAAAGGAGTGAGCTACCATACCTGGCCCCTAGTTGCAATGTCTTAAGCTCCTCTTGGCCATCAGAGTTTCTTAGTCTTTATTTGTACTTTAAGGTTCTTGACAATTTTGGGGTGTACTGGCCAGGTATTTTGTGCACTGTTCCTCAACTGGGGTTTTGCTTATTTTTTTCCTCATAATTAGACTCAGGGCATGTTTTTTTTTGTGGGAGCAGGATCAAAGAGGTAAAGTATCATTCTGATCATATGCTATCAGGAGTATATACTGTCAACATGACTTATCATTATTGATGTTAACCTTGATCATATGGCTGAAGTAGTGTTTTTCAGATGCATCTATTAAAAGTTGGTTTTACTCCTTTACACATACTGTACTCTTTGGAAGCAAGTGATTAAGAGGACTGCAGAGACTTAAGAAGTGAAGAATAATGCTTTACCTCCTTGACGTCATAGTATCTGCATAAATTATTTAGAATTCTGCTACCTTTCTATTATTAATTATTTGATTCTGTTGTGGCTTAAGAGCACACTTTGTATGGGTTCTATTATTTTCAATTTATTAAGGTGTGTTTTATGGCCTTGAAGGTAGTCTAGCATGATGAATGTTCCATGGAAGCATGAGAAGAATGTGTATTCTGTGGTGTTAGACATTGTGTTATATAAATGTCAATTAGATTAAGTTAATTTACAATGCTGTTCATGTCACCTATATATGTATTTTTTTTTTACCTGCTTTACTTATCAATCACTTAAGGAGAGCTACTGAAGTCTGCAAATAAAAGTGGATTTCTTTACTTCCTATTTCTACTCCTTTGTTTACCTCTTATATTTGGATGTTCTGCTGTTAGGTGTGTACACTGTTAGAATTGCTGTGTCTTCTTTAAGTATGATTCTTTTATAGTTATGCAACGTCCCTCTTTATTTTTGATTACTTCCCTTGTTCTGAACTCTGTTTTGTAACTGTTTTCTGTTAGTTGCATTCACTTTTTATTTCTACCCCCTCTTGCCTTTTCTAATTTTAATTGAGCACTTTATGATTCTATTTTATCAATTTATCGTATCTTTTACCATATCATTATATATATCATTGTCTATATGCATCATTATGCTTGCTCTAATATGCTTGCTCTAAATCCTGAAATATTTATTTCCAACTAATTTGAGGCCATCCTCAAGTAACACTTTACTGTTTCACAGGAAGTACAGTACCTTAAATAGAGTATTCCAAATTTCTCCCTTCTGTTCCTTAAACTGATTCATGTACTTAAAATGTACATTTAGTAGATTCTTCAAATGAATTCTCATAGGATTCCTAATATCAGTGGCAGAGAATCCTTGGATTAGAAGCTAAGAAGTGCTCTGTGCAGCTGTGACCAGGTGCTATCAAGTCAATCCTGCACATACCTGATTGCTACAACAACTCAAGGAAAAAAGTAGGCAGCAAGGATGTAAGATACGATTCAAGAGGTGTGCATGATGGCTCTGGAATCAGACTGATGTAACTTGCCAGTTTTACTGTTTTTAGCTAGATAGTATTGGAAAACATTACTTAAAACTTCTGAACTAAAGGTTCCACATTCATAACATGAGGATAACAAGACATAATTCATAGATTTCTTGAAGAGATAAAAGTGTACACATACACACTTCTTTATGTATTGAATGCCAAATAGTTCTGCTGTTCATTTTTGTTATAATAAAACAATGAAGTAATATAATTAATCAAAATCTAGATTAAACAACAAAACAAAGACAAATTATTGAATGGAATTTTTAGAATATTATCAACAGGTGTGTGGGAGGATTAGTGAAACTGCTTTGAGGAAAGCAACCCTTGCTAAATTCCTCATATTAAATGGCTTGTATGCAAGTGATGCTAATTCTTTCCCAACTCTGAATACTAGGTAAATAAGCTTTAATGATGCTTTGGAAATACTGTGAATTAACTACGAATTGAACTAGATATAGATTCTATACTTTTAAAAACATTGGAGAAAATAAAATCTGGAAAGTCTGAATCCATGGAGAAATCTGCAAGTTTTTAAAAAAGCAAGATGATCAGAGTAACATCAAATTAATAATTTATAATAATAAAAAATGTAAATGTTATATCATTTTTGCAAATGAGGAAATTTAGTTATAGCAAATTTAATACTTTTTCCAATGTTACAAAATTAACTGTCACATGTGTTTTGTGTGTGTATGTACATATGCACATATACTTCACAAATGTGTGTGGGTATATATCACATTTTCCCCAAAGGATTTGAAGTGCTTTGCATGACATGTTAAACTATGAAATTTAATTTGCTTAGTTATTGAATGCTGAAAACTGTCAAACACAAACATGTGGAAAAAATATCTTCTCTCCATTGTGTCAGTATATTTTATGTACTCTATATATTTGTTTAAGGTATTTCTCTTTGGAAAAAAAACATAGCATCATGGTCTTTAGAATTTCAGGATATAATTTGATGATGAATAAACATCATTGTATTATATTATATAAAAACTTTATGAACAGGTTGATATCACTGGTTTGATAATGTTTATTGAAGTTATAAAGCATAAAAGCATAAAGCAAATTCATAAGGTTTATATTTTACCCTTGGTAGCAGATACTCTCCAGATACTTATTGAACTAAAGAGAATATTACATCATAAGTCTTACATAGTTTGATATTTTAAATCCAAAAATATTAGATTGAAAGTCTATGAAACACTAAGTCAAAGAATAATGAAAATGGAAAAAAAATGCCACTGAGGATTGGTATGGAATGAATTGTGTCTCTCTGGATTCATATGTTGAAGCCCTAACTCTCAATGTGACTGTACTTAGATAGTGCCTTTTAGGGGGTAATTTAAATTAAATAAAGTCGTAAGAGCATGTCCCTAATATGATAGAACTGTTGCCCTTATATGGTAATGAACAGACACTAGAGATTACTTTCTCTTCACATATGCACAGAGGAAAGGCTATGTGAGGACAGAGGAGAAAGTCAGCTGTCTGCAAGCAAAAAGAGAGGCCTCACCAGAAACCAATCTTACTGCAACCCTTAAGTTGCCAAATATGATATTTTTAAAGTGAAGAAAATATCTAAAAAAAAAAAAAATGGAAAGATTAACTTGAGTTTCAGGAATATGTCAATTAAGTCTTAGCATGAAAGCTTTTAATTAGATCTTCTCTTATGTACATCAGTACAGCCAGAGGATATAACAAGAAACACGCATAACTTACAGAAGTGAGGACACTTCAAACTCAATGGATTATATTTTTGTAAATTGCTATGTACACCCTAGCTTGTGAAAACTCGAAATGACCATTTCTGCTCCAAAAAATGTGTGTGTATCTGTGTGCATAAGTATATATGTTCTATACTTTTATACCTAGTAAAATTTTTACGTTTACAATGCATTTTAACAGAACACAAATATACCTTTCATCTTTCACGTAATTTTGTTACACATTATATTAACGAGGTACATGTGAAATGTACAATGTACAAATTGAAATGTATAATGTACATATTAATGAGGTACATGTGAAATTTTGTTACATGCATACAATGTGTAGTGATCAAGTCAGGGTATTTAGAGCAGAGTAATAAGTACACATTGGAACTTATTCCTTCTATCTAGCTATATGTATATACCCATTATCCAAACTCTATTTATTCCCTTGCCCCATACACTCCTCCCAGTCTCTGGTATCTATCCTTCCACTCTCTACAGCCATAGGATTCGCTTTTTTCGTTCCCACATTTGAGTGAGAGCATGTGATATTTATCTTTTTGTGTCTGGCTTATTTCACTTGACATGAAAACCTCCAATTCCATCCATGTTGCTGCAAATGACGTAATTTTATTCTTTTTCATGGTGAAAAATATTCAATTGTATGTATATACCAACTTTTCTGTGTCAATTCATCTGTTGATGAACATTTAGATTGATTTCATATCTTTGCTATTGTAAATAATGCTGCAATAGTCCCGGCCCAGTGGCTCATGCCTATAATCCTAGTATTCTCAGGGGCCTAGGCGGGTGGATAGCTTTGAGATCAGGAGTTTGAGACGAGCCTGGGCAAAATGATGAAACCCTGTCTCTACAAAATTACAAAAATTAGCCAGGCATTTGTGTCTCATGCCTGTAGTCCCAGCTACTCGAGAGGCTGAGGCTGGAGAGTCCCCTCGAGCCCAGGAAAGTGGAGGTTGCAGTGTGCCGAGATCGCACCACTGCATTCCAACCTAGGCAATGGAGTGTGACCCTGTCTCAAAAAAATATGAAAAAAACAAAAACAAAAATAAAGCTGCAATGAATATTGGACTACATATATCTCTTTGCTATATTGATTTATTTTCCTTTGGATAAATATCCAGTAGTGAGATTGCTGGATCATATGGTAGTTTTATTTTTAGTTTTTTCAGAAATCATGCTGCTTTCCATGGTGAGTGTACTAATTTACATGGCCACCAACTGTATTTGAGTTCCGTCTTCTCCACATCCTCACATATGTCTGTTTTTTTTTTTTTTGTCTTTTTAATAATAGCCATTCTAAATGGGGTAAGATGATATTGTGGTTTTGACTTGCCTTTCCTTGATGGTTAGTGATGCTGAGCATTTCTTCACACACCTGTTATCCACATGTATGTCTTCTTTTCAGAAATGGCCATCCATGTCCTTTGCCTATTTTTCAGTAACTTTTTTTTCAGTTCCCTGTAAGAGTTCATACTGAATGTTAGTTCCGTGTTGAATAAGGGGTTTGCAAATATTTATCCCTCTCAAGAGATTGTCTCTTCACTTTGTTGACTCTTTTTCTCTGCAGAGCTTTTTAGTTTAATATAGTCCTACTTTTCAATTTTTGCTTTTGTTGCCTCTGCTTTTGAGGTCTTAGTCATAAAATCTTTGCCTCTGCCAATGTCCTGAAAAATAATCCATATAATTTCTTCTGTAGTTTTATAGTTTTGGGTCTTAGGTTTAGATCTTTAATCTATCTTGAGTTGATTTTTGTATATTACCATATACAAAATGGTTCATAGATGGGGTTCCAATTTCATTCTTCTGCATATGGTTACCCAGTTTTCCCAGAACCGTTTATTGAAGAGAATGACCTTTACCCAGTGTATGTTCTTTGCAATTTTCTCAAAGATCAGTTGGCAGTAGATATGTGAATTAACTTCTGGGGTCTCTATTTTCTTCCACTGGGGTCTATATGTCTATTTTTATGCTAGTGCCATGATACATATGTGGATACTACGGCTTTATAGTATATTTTGAAGTCAGGTATTGTAATGTTTCTAGCTTTGTTCTATTTCCTCAGGATTGCATTGGCTATTCAGGCTTTTTTGTTTGTTGATTTCATACAAATTTTAGAATTGTTTGTTCTATTTCTTTGAAAAATGACATTGATATTTTGATAGAGATTGTACTGTATCTGTATATTTCTTTGGACAATATGGTCATTTTAGTGATTTTGATTTTTCTGATCCACAATGTTTTGTAATTTTCAGTATAGAAATATTTAATATCCTTGGTTAAATTTATTTTTGTTGTATATGTTTATTGTAAATAGGTTTTTCTTTTTGATATTTTTTAGCTATTTTATTATGGGTATATAGAAACACTACTGATTTTCATATGTCGATTTTGTATCCCAAAACTTTACTGAATTTGTTTGATAAATGACCATGTGATGTCTATCCATTTGTTTATGTCATCTTTGATTTCTCCCATCAGTATTTTGTAGATTTCTTTGTAGAGATATTTAATTTCTTTGGTTTAATTTATGTTTACTGCAAATAGTTTTTTTTTTTTATTCTAGTTTTAGCTATCTCATTATAGGTATATAGAAACACTACTGATTTTCATTTGTTGATTTTATATTCTGAAACTTTACTGAGTTTGTCAGTTCTAAGCAATTTTTTAAAAAATATTTTCATTTTTCCAAATATAAGATCATGTCACTTGTAAAGAAGAAAAATTTGACTTTGTCTTTTCCAATTTTGATGCCTTTTATCTATTTCCCTTGTCTGACTGCTCTCGCTAGGACTTCCAGTACTATGTTGAATAACAGTGGTAAAAAATGAGCTTCCGTATCTTATTCTCATTCATAAAGAAAAGGCTTTCAACTTTTTCCCATTTAGTATATTACCTGTCAGTTGGTCATGTATAACCTTTATTATTTTGAGGTGTATTGCTTCTATGTTTAGTTTGTTGACAGTTTTTAATATGAAGTGATATTGAATGTTACCAAATGCTTTTTCTTCATGTATTTAGATGATCATGTGGCTTTTGTACTTCATTCTGTTGATGTGATGTATCATGTTTATTGATTTCCTTTGTCAAATCATCCTTTTATCCCTGGGATAAATCCCACTTAATCACGATGTATTGTCTTTTTGATATGATGTTGTATTTAGTTTGATAGTACTCCCTTGAGGATTTTTGGATATATGTTTGCTAGCGATATTGATGCCTGCCACTTTTTTCTTTCTTTTTGTTATGTCCTTGTCTAATTTAGGTATCAGGGTAATCCTGGCCCACAGAAAAAATTAGGGAGAATTTCCTTCACTTTAACTTTTGGAAATAGTTTCAGGTTTTCTATTTCTTCCTGATTCAGTATTGGCAGGTTGTATGTTTATAGAAATTTATCCATTTCCTTTAGGTTTTCTAGTTTGTTAGCATGGAGTGTTGTTCACTGTAGTCTCTGTTGATCTTGATCGTTTTAATTTCTGTGGTATGAGTTGTAAGGTCTCCCTTTTTATTTCTGAGTTTCTCTTTTTGGTCTTCTCTCTTCTTGTTAGTCTAGCTAATGGTTTATCAATTTTATCTTTTTGAAGGACCATCTTTTTGTTTCACTGATCCTTTCTATTGTTTTTCTACTCATAATTTAATGTAGTTCTACTATAATATGTATTATTTGTTTTCTTCTGCTAACTTTGAGTTTGGTTTGTTCTTGCTTTTCTAATTCCTTGAGGGGCTTCACTAGATTATTTGAAACTTTTCTACTTTTTGATGTAGACATTTATTGCTAGAAACTTCTCTCTTAGCACTGCTTTTGCAGTATCCTACAAGTGTTATTATGTTGTATTTTTCTTTTAATTTGTTTCCATAAATGTTTTCCATCTTAATTTCTTCTTAATTTCTTCAATGACGTAGTAGTTGTTCTGGAGTATGTTGTTTAATTTCCGGGTATTTATATAGTTTCCAAAGTTTCTCTTGGTAGTGATTCCTAGTTTTATTCCACTGTGGTCTGAAAAGATAGTTGATGTGCTTTGAATTTTTAAAATTTGTGGAGACTTGTTTTATGGCCTAACATATGGTCTATTCTGGAGAAAATTTCATTTCCTGAGAAAAAATATGTATTCTGTCATTGTTAGATCAAGTATTCTATACATTTCTCTTAAAGTCTCAAGCTCATCTTACATCCAATGTTTTGTTGTTGATTTTCTGTCTAGATGATCTGTCTAATACTAAGAGTGGTATGTTGAATTCCCCCACTATTATATTAGAGTCTATCTTTCTTTTTATATCTAGTAACATTTACTTTATGAATCGAAGTGCTCTAATGTTAGATGCATATATATATAATTGTACTGTCCTCTGGCTGTATTGGGCCATTTATCATTACATAATGATCATCTTTGTCTTTGTTTTACTGTTTCTGGCTTAAAGTATCTTTTCTTTTTAAATCTAGGTATAGCTACTCTGCTTGTTTTTGCTCTCCATTACATGAAATATCTTGTCCCATCCATTTACTTTCAGTCTACATGTGTTTTTAAAGGTAAAGTGCGTTTCTTGTAGGCAGCATATAATTGGATCATTTTTATAAAATCCATCCAGCCAGTCTATATCTTTTAAGTAAAGAATTTAATCCATTATGTTCAAGGTTAATACTGATACATGAAGTTTTGCTCCTGTTATATTGTTAATTATTTTCTGGCTGTTTTGTATATTATTTGCTCCTTTCTTTTTCTCTTGTTTGTCATGGTGGTTTCGGTGTTTTTTCTTTCTTTTTCCATGGTATCATTTGTCTCTCTTTCTCTTTTGTGTGATTACATTACCAATGAGTTGTATACTTTTGTGAGTTTTAATGATAAGAAATGTTTACCTTTTGCTTCCAAGTGTAAGACTCTCTTTAACTCATCTGGTAGATCTAGTTTAGTGGTCATAAATCCCTCAGCTTTTGCTTAGGGAAAGGCTATTTCTCTTTCATTTATGAAGGATAATTTTGGTTAGGCATAGTATTCTTGACTAAAGGCTTTTTTTTTTTTTTTTTCTTTCAGCCTGTGAGTATACCATTCATTTTTCTCCTGGCCTATAAGGTATTTTCTGACAAATACACTGTGATTCTGGTAGGTGTTTATTTATAGGTGACTACATAGTTTTCTCTGTTCTTTTTATAATTCTCTCTTTGTCCTTGCATTTAGCTAGTTTGACTAGAACATGCCATGGAAAAGACCTTTTGCAATGTATCTATTTGGATATCTCTGCATCTCCTGTATAGGACGTACAAATATCTTGCTATACTTGGAAAGTTTTTATCTGTTCTTTCATTTAATATGTTTTCTAAAACTTTCATTCTCTTCTTGCCTTCTGGGACAATAACAACTCACAAATTGTTTTATGTTGTCCCATATGTCTTGAAAACTTTCCTGATTTATTTCTTCTTTTTCTGACTGGGTTATTTTAAAAGATCTTTCTTTAAGTATGAGTCTTTCTACTTCTTGATCCAGTTTATTGTTGAAACTTTCAAATGCATTTTGTATTTCATTCATTGAATTCTTTAGTTCTAAACTTTTGCTTGTTTCTTTTTTAGAATTTCAATATCTTTGGCAATTTTCTGCTCCTAACCTAAATTCTTTTTTTTCTGAATTTTTGTATTATTTTTTAGAATTATCATGTATCTCACTGGTTGTATTTAGTATCAACATTTTGAATCTTTATTGGGATTTTGTGAATTTTTTATTGGGTTCTGTTTGCTCAAAAATTATTGTATTTCATTGCTTTTTAAATATTCCTTATGTCTTTACATTGATATATGCAGATGTAACATTACAGATACTTATTTCAATTTCCTGAATTTGCTTTCCTAGGGGAGTAATTTTTCCTGAAGTTGTATCCATGCTGTTAGTTGGGTAGGGAACTTTGGCTTTGATTCTGGGTGCAAGTAGTCATGTAGTATCTGTTTTATTTATTTTTCTGTAAGAAGTATTAGTGGTTCAGAGATTTCCTCAGTGACTTAGGATGCAGTGTTAGTGGAAGCTGTGGTGAGGCTTTGATGGGGACTCCATCACCAGATTGGCCAGGTTTTGGGCACCAATGGTGATAACAATGGGCTTCCTTGGGCTCCAGGGCAGTGTACACGGGCACTGGTGTTAGAGCATCTGGGTAGGTCATCTTGTGCATCCACGTGGCTTTCTTGGGTATAGGGAATGGCAGCAGGGGTCAGGTGGATGTGCAGGTTCTCAAGTTCCTGGCCAGTGTGTATGTCCTAGGCAATAAGTATAGCTGTGGTGGGACAACCTTCTAGAAACCAAATGGACTACACTGGTGTTTGCAGTGACTGTGATCAGTTTAATGGACTAGTTCTCAGACATGCAGGTGGCACATGCTGTTGGATGTTAAGGGAAGGTTGAATGGGCCCACTTGACCTGGGAACCTGGCAGGGGTCTTAAAGTATCACTGGTGGTGGACTGGGTTGAATAATCCCTAGGCCTCTGGATAGTGTGCTCCTGTAATAGGTGTGTGGTGTCAGTTCAGGCTATGCCCTTTGATCCTTAGGTGGTTTGTATAGTGGCTGGCTGTGGTATGTAGGTGTGGGATGAGCCCCAGGCCACCAGCAGAATTCGCAGGATGAGGAAGCAACAGCTCTGCTATGGCCCTTATACTGGGGAGGGCAGGATTTTTGTCCTTGGGGGCACTTATATGCAGGCTGCTAGATGGAGCAGTCATTGCTTATGTCTCAGTCTGTACCAGTCCGCAGCCAAGGTGGTTGTGGGCAGTGGAACTTGGAGTGCATGAATATGGATGCTCACCCCTCTGCAAGAGTGAGTGGGACTGCTGGCTATGGCTAGCTTTGCCTTAGTTGCAGAACAGGATACAGTCCACTGTGGGCTGAGTTCCTAAAATCATTCTCTGCTGCCACTGCGTAGGACTTAGCAGTTGGTGGAACCCAACATGAGCGCTCACTCTCTAACAAGCAATGTATTTGCACAGTCTCCAGGAACCTCCCTGTTATTCTTAGAGCCCATGAAGGTTAAGGTGCTTTTCTGCAGCTGGGATTGCATAAGTTCTTGGTGGGAGCAGTGGACTGCTCTGTCTCTTACCATTTCCACACATTAAGGAGTCTTTCCTGGCTTCCAGCCAATACCGGACTAGTAGGCTGCCTTGCTTGCTGCTTCTTTGCTTTAGGGGTTTCTTGTCACTTCTCTGTGGAATTCCAGTTTTTTCTCCTGGATGGTCTATTCAAAGTGTGATTATCTACTCACTATTTTTATTCTTATTATTAAAGAAAATAAGTAGAGAAAATGCCTCTAATCAGCCATCTTTAATGTCCTCCCTGTTTTATGTAATGACTATATAAATTAATCTATGGATAAAATTAGTATTTCAGAATATTAAGACATTTCTTAACAATTGGAAAAACTAATTTATTTTACATGATACTAAGAGGGTCAAATTATTTATCTTCAGAATTTTCAAGCTAATCAAATCACAGCTGCCTTATTATCAGCACTACACATGAATTGAATGTATCAGAATGTAAATTAAGAGTGTATGTGAAAACTACATTTCAGTGTCACATTTTGTGTTTGATGTATATGTCCCTAGGGAATTAGTTCTAATAATTTATTTGTACACTTTAAATAAAATAAAGAGATATAATATATTATGCCTTAATTTAATTAATTAGAAGAGGTCTTATTAAAGTAGGCTGTGGGAGCAAGGAGGGCATCTTGCATATCCACACACAGAAATCTGCATGGTGCTCTGCTTGGTATTGAATCATAATATTTGTGATGGTTAAGAGTGAGTGTCAACTTGATTAAAGGATACAAGGTTTTGATCCTGGGTGTGTCGGTGAGGGTGTTACCAAAGAAGATTAACATTTGAGTCAGTGGCCTGGAAAAGGCAGACCAACCCTTAATCTGAGCAGGCACAATCTCATCAGCTGCTAGTGTGGTTAGAATATAAGCAGACAGAGAAATGTGAAAAGAGAGACTGGCCTAGCCTCCCAGCCTACATCTTTCTCTTGTGCTGGTGGATGCGTCATGCCCTCATTGGACTCCAAGTTCTTTAGTTTTGGAACTTGGACTGGTTCTCCTTGGTCTTTAGCCTGCAGATGGCCTGTTATGGGACCTTGTGATCATGTGAGATAATACTTAATAAACTCCCTTATATACATATAGGGGAGTTTTATATATGTTAAATTATAATAACAAAATATCAAATTAAATACAATAATTTATTATATAATTATTATATTATATTAAATTTAATAATTAATATTAAAATAAATATAATCATAATAATTACATATTAAAACATAATGATTTATTTATATTAATTATTAATATACAATATTCTTTTACATTTATATTTTATATTATATATTAATAATCAATAATTATTAATATACACTATAAATTATATATAATTTAGACTATATAATAATATAAATTATATAATATATAAAATATAATTTAGATTATATATAATTATGCATATAATTATATATAATTTTTATATTATATTATATGTAATGCATTATATATAATTTAGATTATTAAAACTGTTAAAATTGTTATCATGTTTTCATTTTTTTAACAGTCTGAAATGTTGCCCTACTTCTATGTGTCCTAATGCATATTACAAAAAAAAAGATTTTTATTATACCCTTCCTCAGGGTCTGTCGCACTTTAAATTTTGATTGTGAGATTCTAAAAAGATTACTTTTGAGCTTTTCTAGACATGAGTTTTACATGAGGGTCAGAAAAAATAAGAAATGGTTCATTGTCATCTGTATAACATGTTACACATGTGGACCTTGTTAATAGTTTATCTAGTCTGTGAGCAACTTAAAGTTAAAAGGTGAAACATTTTTCTCTAGCATAAATCTATGGAATAACCAGATTGATGAAAATAATACATTTTGTGAATCATTATATATTGTCAAAATTTTCAGAATATCCCTATGGTTAATGGGGATATATGAGGAGAGGCAAAGGAAAAAAGATGAATGTCAAAGCTTAATCAGCGAGGATAGGCAATATCAGGAAAAAAAATTAGAATTGATTCCTTATAGTATTCCACTTTAAATCTTAAACAGGCAGGTAGCAGAAGAGAAAATATTTTAAGAAGAGTAATATAGCAGTAATGTACAATATGGAGAAACTGTAGAAGCGTAGATTAATTATAGCCCAAGTGAAGTGTTCTAAATATTAGGAAAATGTATAAAGACAATCTGAATACAAGAAAAGTAAGAATATAAAGTTTTGTTGCCTGAATAGATATAAACTAGAGAGAGAGAGAAAGACAGAGAGAGAGGAAAACAGATTTGACATTTAGATTTGGAGAAGCAGTATAAAATAACACATTTAATAAAATAAGAAATTACATATATAGGGGAGAGCCATAAATCTTTTTTTTGGTGTGTTGAATATAAAATAGAAATGGAATACTCAATAACTAATACATGTATCAAATTTACTATATGCTACAAATACTTCTAAGCATCAACATAAAGTGATTATAATAATGTATACAATTATATATTACATGACATATATGATGTCACATATTAATATATTTTGTAATACATATATTTGTAGATAACTATCAAATACCCAAATTAGAGCTACAAGCTTTGCCAGAAAATCATGAAGAATTGTTATTCTTTTGAATGCAGACAGGATGGCTGACTAGATGCAGCCAGGAAGCTCCTGTCTCACCAAGAACAACCAAAATATCAAGTAAAACATTATACTTTGAACTGATCTTTTGAGAAAAAAACATTGTGAGTTGCTAGAGAGATGAAGTAGATGCTTAGGCCAAAAAGGCAGGAAGCTGAGAACCTTGCACAGCTCCTAAGGAAGGAGTGAGTGAAGTGACTGTGGACAACTCACTCTTACCATGGATGCCTGGGATTCTAGCTACAAGAGATACCATCATCTCCATAGACATTTGAATTGGCAGGATTATCTGCCTGGAGAGAGGCAGAGACAGAGATCAAATGTAGGGGGAACCAAGAGGTTTTTCACATGGACCAGTTGCACCAAAATGTGGTTATAAGTACTTATCTCCCAAGGCTTTCCATTTTCCTCTGAGAGGTTCTAGCCCCTGCTACCTACTGGGCAGGAGAAAGCATGGCTGTCTTTCCTGTGTGACCAGAGCGCATCTAATCTATGCACTCCCCTGGCCACCAGCCCTTCCCAAGGCCGCTGCCTGGCCACTTTTACAAGAGTATGCACACAGCACAGCCTTCACTGCACAGCCTATGTGTTGTACTGGTGACCCTGACTGAATGTTTTGCTGAAGACCTGGAAGCACTTTGGACCCCCCAGCATAGCTGATGCTCAACACCAAGAGACAGTAAGACAGAGCAGCAGGCCTGGTCCCAACCTCCGCAGGGTTAGAGCCTACAGCTCAGGAGTACTCAGCTGAGATCTGTGGCTGGCACTCTAGTGAAGAAAGAACCCTCACTCTCAAAACACTACAAAGACTGAGACACAGGTTCATGGACAGGCCTGGGAGCTGAGTGCCTCTATGCACAGTGACCATCCAAGATGAGCATGCCCTGTCTGTTAGTTGCAGCCTCTTTCCAAGGGAGCCCCATGGCCCAGAATACCTAATAGTTCAGTCATCTGGGAACAAAAGGCTTATCACAAAACTAGGTGGTGGGGCTAGCTATTAAGAGAGCAACTAGAAGGAATCCTGGTTGAGGAAGAGTAAACTGGGCAGTCCTCACAGATATCTGCTGGGTAAAATACTCTGGGCTATGGGCTCCAAACCTTCTGTACACCCACTGCAATGCCACACTGCCTGAATATCCCGTGGTCTTGACCTCCTGCAATATCAGACCACCTGCAGACATACCTCACAACCCAGTCTGGCTCTGCTACGGACAGAGGACTAATGTGCCTCCAGAGCACTGTGGATCTCCTGGAATCCTAATCTTCAGCTCACATAACCTCTAAGAGAGCAAGGAGCGCAGCCCACTAGGGTCCCCCTTGGGGCTAAGGAAACATGGATGTGACACCAGTGATTGGAGGGGACAGAAATCTAACAAGTTAATTCTACAATTAAATTGGACTTAAGAGACATCTACAGAATAGTCCACCCAACAACCAGAAAATACACATCCCTGTCATCTTCACAGAGAAAGAACATATGTGATGGTTAGTATTGAGTGTCAACTTGATTGGATTGAAGGATGCAAACTATTGTTCCTGGATGGGTCTGTGAGAGTGTTGCCAAGGAAACAGAAAGTCCTACTCAGAGCAATCAGTCAAGAGAAAGAAATAAAATATATCCAAATAGGAAAAGAAAAAGTCAAACTATCTTTCTTTGTTGGAAATATGATTCTTTATCTAGAAAACTCTAAATACTGCACCAAAGGGCTCCAAGAAGTGATAAACAACTTCAATAAATTTTCAGGATATGAAACCAATGTACAAAATCAATAGCATTTCTATACACCTATAATGCTCAAGTTGACATTATCCAAATTAGGAATGCAATTTCATTAAAATAGCTGCAAAAAGAATGAAATAAAGGGGAAGAGAGCTAAGCAAGAAAGTGAAGGATCGCTATAAGGAGAACTACGAAACATTGCTGAAAGAAATCAGAGAGGACACTGATAATGGAAAAATATTTCATACTCATTGATTTGAAGAAATGATATCACTAAAATGTCTGTACTCACCAAATAAGTTATAGGTTTAATGCTATTCCTATCAAACTACCAATGCCATTTTTCACAGAATTACAAAAAAAGCTGTTCTAATATTCATATGAAACAACAAAAAAAGCCCAAATAGCCACAATAATCCTAGGCAAACAACAACAAATCAAAGCTGCAGGCATCACATTACTCAATTTCAAACTTTACTATGAGGCTACAGTAACCAAAACCACTTGGTACTTCCACCAAACAGATATGTAGACCAATGGAACTGAGTAGAGGTCCCAGGTATAAAGACACACATTCACAACCATCTTGTCCTTGTCAAACTCAACAAAAATAAACAATGGAGAAAAGACTCTTTATTCAATGAATGGTGCTTGGATAACTGACTTCATATGCAGAATAAGGAAACTGGTCACCTACCTATTACCACATACAAAAATCTATGCAAGACAAATTAATTATTTATATGTAAGACTTAAAATTATAAAAATCTAAAAAGAAAACCTTTTAGATACCCTTCTCGATATTGGCCTTGTCAAAGAATTTATGCCTAAGTACTCAAAAGTAATTGCAACAAAACCAGAAATTTACAATTGGGACCTAATTAAATGAAGGAGTTTCCGCACATCAAGAGAATAAACAGGCCGGGCGCGGTGGCTCAAGCCTGTAATCCCAGCACTTTGGGAGGCCAAGACGGGCGGATCACGAGGTCGGGAGATCGAGACCATCCTGGCGAACACGGTGAAACCCCGTCTCTACTAAAAAATACAAAAAACTAGCCGGGCGAGGCGGCGGGCGCCTGTAGTCCCAGCTACTCGGGAGGCTGAGGCAGGAGAATGGCGTAAACCCGGGGGGCGGAGCTTGCAGTGAGCCGAGATCCAGCCACTGCACTCCAGCCCGGGCGACAGAGCCAGACTCCGTCTCAAAAAAAAAAAAAAAAAAAAAAAAAAAAAAAAAAAAAAAAAAAAAAAGAGAGAATAAACAGTACCTACAGAATGCAAGAAAATATTCACAAAACTGTATATCTGGCAAAGTTCTAATATCCAGAATCTATGAATAACTTAAACAAGTCAACAAGCAAAATACAAGTAATGCCATTAAAAAGTGGGTGGAGGATATGAAAGGACACTTACCCAAAGAAGACATGCAAGTGAGCAACTAACATATGGAAAAATGGTCATCTTCACTAACTATCAGATAAATGTAAATCAAAACCACAATGAGATACCATCTCACACTGTCAAAATGGCTTTTGTTAAATAGTCAAAATATAACATTTTCTCATGAGGCTATGGAGAAAAAGAAACACATACACTGTTAATGAGAATGTAAATTAGTTCAGCTACTATGGGGACCAGTTTGGAGATTTCTCAAAGCATTACAAGTTGAACTACATTTGACTCAACAGTCCCATTGCTGAGTATATATCTAAAGGAAAATAAATCACTCTACCAAAAAGACACATACATCTATGAATATTGTGAATAATGTTCATCTAAACACTATTCACAATAGCAAAGACACGGAATCAACCCAGGTTCCCATCAACACTCGGCTGGATAAGGGAAAAGTGGTACATATACACCATAGAATACTATGCAACCGCAAAAAGGAACAAAATCATTTCATTTGCAGCAACATGAATGGAGCCAGAAGCCGTAATCCTAAGTGAACTAATGGAAAAACAGAAAACCAAATACCACATGTTCTCACTTATAAGTCAGAACTAAATATTGAGTACACATGGACATAAAGATGTGAACAATAGACACTGGGAATACAAGAGGGAAGTGAAAGAGAAGGGGGCATGGGGTGGAACTACCTAGTGAGTATTATGCTTACCACCTGGCTATTGGATTCATTCATCTTCCAAAACTCAGTATCACACATTAAAGCTCTGTAACATACATGCTCATGACCCCTCTGATTCTAAGATAAAAGTTGGAAAAAAAGTATCATTCTATGAATGACAGACTTTTCTTTAGGAAAATAGCAATAATAATTTTAAGTAACTTACTTAACTTTGTGTAGGGATTGGCATTAACAAAACTGTCTATCACATTTCTCAGGATATATATTTATATTAGACTCTATAGAAGGTATTTCCATGTTGGGAAAACCAAAGCTAAACTAAACTAAAGCTAAACTAAAGTATTATTTCATGCACTGGTGCTAAAGTGATAAAACATTTACATTGCATTTTTGAAGCCAGATAAGTTCTCCTTCAAAGTGATTAGAAACAGGTATTAATTATGTCATGCACACACATACTTTTGTCTAAGCACAATGACTTTTGTAGCCTTTTGGATCCATGCAAAATGGCTCATTTTGCATTACTATACTGATTGTGAATTTGGACCATTCCATAGTAATATTACAACTTAATCCACAGTACAATATCTTGCCATTCCTGCCAATGCTTTTAGTTGAATAAACTAAGAGTAATAAAAATTCACTTAAGAATTGATAGAAAAACTTAAAGATTCTACCAAACTTTTAGAACTGATAAATGAATTTAGTAAAGTTGTAGGATACATAGTTAATACACAAAAAGCAGAAGAGTTTCTATACACAACAAACTCATTGAAAAAGAAATCAAGAGATCAATCCCATTTACAATAGCTACAAAAATATAAAAATACTTAGAAACAAATTTAGCCAAGGAGGTGAACGACCTCTACAAGGAAAACTACAAAACGCTGATGAAAGAAATTGAAGAAGACACAAACAAATATAAAGACAGCCCATGCTCATGGATCAAAATAATTAATACTGTTAAAATGACAATACTACCTAAAGCAAGCCATAGATTCAATGCAATCCTTACCAAAACACCAATGACATTCTCCACACAAATAAAAATAAAATCTTGAAATTTGTATGAAACTACAATAGACTCCAAATAGCCAAAGCAATCCTGAGCAAGAAGAACGTAGCTGGAAGTATCACAGTACCAAACTTCAAAATATACTACAAAGCTATTGTGTCCCAGACAGCATTGTATTGTCATAAAAACAGTTTGATAGACCAACGGAATAGAATAGAGAACCAATAAATTAATCCACATATCTATAGCCAACTGATTTTTGACAAAGGTGCCAAGAATACTCATTGAGGAAATCACAGTCTCTTTAAGAAATGATACTGGGAAAATTAAGTATCTATATGCAGGAGGATTAAACTAGACCCCCACTTTTTACCCTAAACAAAAATCAACTCAAAATGGATCCAAGGCCTAAATGTAATACCTGAAACAATAAATCTGCTACAAGAACACATAGTAGAAATGCTTCAGGAAATTGGTCTGGGAAAATATTCTATAAATAAGATCTCAGTTATTTCCTCACTGCATTTTCCTTTTCTCTCATCTTTTAAATGCTAATTTACTCACAACAGTTACTTTATCCTCTACTTTATCTTCTCTCTTTTCTTAGTTTATCCAGTGATTTGATTAAGTGAAAGTGAGCAGAAGTACATTTTAACCTCAAATAGAGACAGTATAGTCTTCTTGTCTTTTAGCTACATATTGTAGAGATGGCCAAAATAATGTTGCACATATCAACATTTTATATTACTAAACTTTAAAATGGCAGATTTAATACTCATAGAAAATATATTTTGTAATTTTTTCTACGTTACAAAAATGGAAAACTACTTATATTTTATTTTTGAAGTGATCTAATGGTAATCTTATGTCTATAATGCACAGGAATTCTGGGTCTGATGACTCACATATGAAAAATTTATTGTTTAACTTTTAAAATGGCCTATCATTTTATTTGTTCTGCTTTATAATATCCGTTAGTTGCTTTTGAACTATTTTTTTTGAAATTTCACAGTTTTTTTCTCTATTGATATAAAGAGAATAATCTAATATTATTACTTGACTGTTTTTTGAAAATGAAGACATACAGGCTCTTTGAGTACTGATCCAAATTCAATGACATGCAAGTAATCAGAAAAATCAGTGTATCCAGTCATTTATATAATCTCACAGTTGAGAAGGATACTAGCCATGTAAATACATTTTTAAAGCATTACACTCTATTAAACACTTATGTAATCATATTTCTCATTTTTGAGATGTCAAAACTAAGATCCAGGGAGGCTAACAAACTCCTATGGATCATTCTGACAGTGGAATTGGAATTGATAGATTCAGCACCCAGCTGTACTAAATATTTTACTTAGTAGTTTTTGAAATTTAGTTCTGCTGTAAACAAAAAATCTGTAAAATAAAGATAAGTATTTAAAAATTATATCTGTCACTATGGAAACCTAAGTTAGTATCATAATCAGTAGTTCTTGAGATCGAGTTTCTGTCGCCCAGGCTGGGAGTGCAGTGGCCGGGATCTCAGCCTACCATGCTTCCCGCCCTGGTTCACTTATTCTCCTGCCTCAGCCTCCCATAGCTGGGACTACAGGCCGCCACCTCGGGCTAGTTTTTGTATTTAGTAGAGACGGGTTTCACCGTTCGGCCAGGATGGTCTCGGGATCTCCTGACCTCGATCCGCCTGCCTCGCCTTCCTGCTGGGATTACAGGCTTGAGCCACCACCGCCTCATAATCAGGTAGTTCTTATTTTTATATCCCCACAATTGACTCCTATGGGTAAATTTAAGCTAAGTTCAGTTCTGTTCCTGGTTTTGATGGTCATGCAATAATATAAACAACTTTCTAGAGATAAACAATTATGGAATGATCTCTATTTTACTGTGAAATGTTTGATGCATTTGCCTATCTTTCTGAGATTTTAGTATGGTTTAGATTTAGAAAGGTATATGTCAAATATTTTTTAAACTTGATTATAGCTACACAAATAGAAACGCCTCAGAAACCATAAGTCTTTATAATGTTCATTAGCCTGCAAACTACTTGTATTTTGCATTGGAATGTTTGAGACTTCCTTTCAATCTGTCCTTAAGTGGAAAGTATCTTGAAATGATTCAATCTCATAAATTCATAATTAATTAAATTCACTACTAAGATTTAGTAATGTGATAATTCATTTGTATAACCATCTGCTGTGTTTGCATCAACAAGGCACAGGATTCGTGGTAACTTACTTACTGAAAGCATTGTACAGCATTTACACAAATAAAGCGTTCCTCTGGGGGTTTGCATACTGTTCAGGTAGTGTTTACATTTCCATGATCACATTGGTGATTTAGTTCCAGTCTAGGAATTTGAATATGATAGGCCTTTTATCTATGTATCTATGTATCTATGTATCTATGTATCTATGTATCTATCTATCTATCTATCTATCTATCTATCTATCTATCTATCTATCTATCTTTGATTCACATCTATTGGACCTGAGTCACAACTTCAATTTTCACTTGCTAATGCAGCTTATTCCTGTTCTCAGGTCATGTTGTATGTTTTCAAAGGGCGGCTACTTGTTACTGTGAATTCAGTTTTAGTTATATTAAAATTGAGATGCCTTTTTGCTGTCTATGTGGTGGTTTCAGGTACACATTTGATCAAATAACTATGAGGCTATAGGGGGAGGTATGTGATGATAATATACATTTGACAAATTTGGTAGATGGTATTTAAATCATGGGATTATTGGAAGAATACACTTCGAGAAACTAAGGAATCTCCCTTTAAGCATTAATACATAGAGATAGTATATGAGGTAGGAACAAGCAGAGGAGAATGAGAAGATGTGTTCAACACATAGGAAGAAAATGAAGTGCCTGAATTCCTAGAAGCCAAGTGAAGTGGGTGTACAATTGGTTTTCATGCTGCTGATAGGTCAAGTAATGCAAACTCAAATTGACTTTTGGGCTTCACAACATGAATAATATTAGTCACATTTAAAAGAGTAGTTTTGTGATGGGAAGGCAAATCTCTAGTAGGAATGGGCTTAAGGGAATGGGAGGGGAAAATTACAGAAAATGAGTATATATATATATGATGTATACATATATGATGTGTGTATATATATGATGTGTGTATATATGATGTATGCATATTTATGATGTATGCATATATTCATATATATATATATATATATATCTTTTAAGGAGATTGCTGTAAGAGTAAGAGCAATAGGCAAAGGCTGAAGTAGGAATTGAGAGAGGGTTTCTTATTAAGGTGAGGAAATACATATCATGTGATTGAACAAGTATATGGGGAAAATTAGAGGTGCAGAATGGGGGAGGATTTTTTGATGCATTGTTATTAATTAGGCAAAAAAAGAATGAAACCTAGTATAGAAGGGGAGTGGTTGCATTAGGCAGTATTATATATGGTCCTTCCACAGAAAAAGAAGGTAAACTGAAGTATACTTTAATGAATGCATGGATGTGTATGAATGCATGCATGGAAAGTTTCAAAAATCCTTCTCTGATTCAAATTTTTCTTTTAAAATTGAAATAAGTTCAAATCTGAGAAGAAGTAAATGACAGTTGTGAAGAAATAGAGAAAGAAAAAAGATATGAAGTAGTCATTTAGAAAAGTAGAAATATGAAATAGGGAAATATGAGTTTTTCAGGAAGTATTAAGGATGACTTGACCTTACTGATCTACATTAAAGATATGACAGTCAGCACTGTCTTCTTTTGATTTTTTTTTTTCAGGTACATTTAGTTATGGGGATACTCACCTGAAGTTAATTTACTTTGAATTTAACCAGGGCAATGTTTTAATGAAGAAAATGTGCCAACAAAAGGGAGAGAGGCAAAGATGATGATGTATACATATGACTAAAATAACTGGTTAGGAGGAAAGTAAGGTCATGAGGAGTTTAAGGTGATAAATGTACTCTAGGTTCTGGTGGAGCCAAAGATTTTTTAGAATATACAAATACAGTGAGCAAACTCAAAAATGGGAAATGGTAGTTGGGTAGTTGAAGGCACAAAAATAAGATTGTTAAGAGTTTGTAGTTATTGTTAATAAGTATAGCTAAAAGAAGGAAGAGGACACATTATTTGCAGGACGGAATATGTAGAAAGGGAGGTTCAGTAACAACAATTTTACAGTACTGGAAGAATTGTCATGATTTCAGTAACGCAGAAGAGGGTGACGATCCTGGAGATAACATGTTTAAAAATGTGCCGAGGAGCCTCGGGAGGCAACAAGAAGGTGGAGTAGATGGAAGAGCCTGAGACATGAGACTGAATTTTAAGTACATGTCACTTACTTTCTTTGCTTACTGTTACTCTCCTCTTACCAGGAAATGAACTGCATGAGGACACAGACTTCTGTGATTTTTTAAAAAACTAATGTCTCTCCAGTACTGGAAAAGGAATATACTGTTATATACTTGTAAAATGTTAAGTCATCACAGAAATAAAAATTTAAAAGACAGAAACATCTCAAAAGCTGTGTGCGTGTGCGTGTGCGCGCGCGCGTGTGTGTGTGTGTGTGTGTGTGAAACAGAAAGAGAGAGAGAGAGATGGTTGATTTTGGATATTTTATGCATTTGGTCCAAGTTCACTGGTGACCCAAACGAAGTAGGGAATAATTATACTAGTAACAGCGAATCATAAAACTTTCTGATTCCAAGCAGTTGGAGGCTGAACAAAATGGAAAGAGGCCGGGCGTAGTGGCTCACGCCTGTAATCCCAGCACTTTGGGAGGCCAAGGCGGGCGGATCACGAGGTCAGGAGATTGAGAACATACTGGCTAATATGATGAAATCCCATCTCTACTAAAATTACAAAAACATTAGCTGGTCGTGGTGGCCCCTGTAGTCCTAGCTATTCAGGAAGTTGAGGCAGGAGAATTGCTTGAACCCAAGAGGCAGAGCTTGCAGTGAGCCGAGATCGCGTCGCTGCACTCCAGCCTGGGTGACAGAGCGAGACTCCATCATTTAAAAAAAAAGAAAAAGAAAAAAAAAAAAAAAAGAGAAGCTTTCTGAGAACATATGATTCCTGAACAGAATTTCTGGACTATGGTTATGTGCTGTCAAGTAAAAGTAAAGAGGACAGGAGGACAGGAGGGGTGACCATTAATCCAGTAAAAGGAAATTTATGGAACAGGAGATATGTGAGAACAGGCATGAAACGTTTTATACTTCTGAAAATATATTTTGTTATTAATTTATTATAATAGCCATTGAAAAAATAAACGGATAAAAGATAACAGTTACGATCTACTTGTTCAGAGATAATAATTACTATCATTTTTTATATCTACACTTATACATAAACGGGTTTTTAAAATGTAATACTAGGTCAACAGAAAGTTTTTCATGACTTGCTTTCTATTTTAATACGTAACAATGTGTCTCATTATTTTTTGATAACAGCATAGTAGTGGTGAGGGATTTGGATGTGAAATCTATGATAATATACTCAAATATTTTCCTCTTCATTCTATTTTAGGTGGTTATAGCAGTCAGGGTTATACAAAGAAACAAAACCAATAGGGTTTATATGTGTCTACAGATGTAAAACTCTTTGTCTCTCTCCCTTTCTCTCTCTCTATATCTCTACCTCTTTCTCTCTCTCTCTCTATATATATATATCTCCACATATATATAGATATATAGATTGATATATCTAGAGAGAGAGAGAAAGGAAATTTAAAATACCTATTATTGATCAATACTATATATATAGAAAGTCCACTTTTAAGATATCTGAGCACACATATCTTATATATTGGCACACATATTTAAGATATTGAGCCAATATCTTATATATTGGCCAATATTTAAGATATTGAGCCAATATCTTATATTGCTGGAAAGAATTTAGCTGTTAAATATGAAAAATATGGCCATCCAAAAATGCTGCATCAATTTAAACTCCAGTTGTCCTTGAAAGTGCAAGATATATTTAAAGATTTTCCAGTTATTCTCTGTATTACTAACCATAGAATATAGTCATTCATTTTCTCACTGTTCAATCCAATATATACTTATTGAGTGTCTTCTATTCTTCATGCATTGGGGAGGTAGTCATATAATTAAGTCATTGTCCTTAAGGATCTTAAATCTATTGGGAGAAATTCATAAAATCATATAATTATAAATGATGTGGAAAGTGCTATAATAGATGTTTGCACATGAAATTATGGCAGCATGCAGTAAGTGACCTCACATTTTTTAGAGTTTGGGAGGGAGAAGTATTGAAGTTGAGACTTAAAAATGAGAAGAGAGGCTGGAAAAGCGAAAGGGATAGCATTTCAAAATTAAGACCGTGTATGGGCAAAGACTCAGGCATTAGGAATAATATTGTGTTCCTAGGGACTCTATACATAGTTTCATATTGTTAGACCATAAAGTGTAAAGTCAATCATCACAGAAAATGGAGCTGCAGAGTCCAGCAAGGGTCAGATCTTGGGTGATGACCTTGAAAACTAGTTAATGAGCTTGCAATTTATGTGCTAGATGATAGGGAAATTTTACAAGGTTTTAAGCAGGACATGGAATGATCCTATTTAAATTGAGGATGTGTTGTGTGGAAAGTAGGTTTGAGGAGTGCAAGAGTGGTGACAGAGTAATCAGAGTGAGAAATAAGGTTGATATGGTAGACAATGGCCATACAAATGGAAACCATCTTTAAATAAGGAATTTCAGTGTTATTTTATCTGAAATGAATTCTTCCAAGCATAGGATTCATATAACCAAATGGAAATTTTAGAAAGGTCACTCTTAAAATGATATGAATGGTGAATGGGAATAGTTACCAATTTGATATAATGTTAGCTAATCATTTTTTTTGCCAGGCAAAGATTGCTGTTCATAAATATCAAAGACATCCTGTGAGTAAGAAAAAGACAAGCAAGTCAAATGAAAAGAACACTGTTTTCCTGTAGTTTCCACATTTTCTACAATCAGCCTGTATTTTCTTTTCAGTGTAGCAAGTTGTGACAAAGTTCAAGAAATATTTATCTCTTTGAGGTTCTGAGATACTTAGGAGCTGCAATAAAAATCATTAGTGAAATAGTACAATTTTAACTTTCATACTGATGAAGACAAAGTGTCTGGGGAAGGTGTTTTTTTTAATCTAGGTTACTGTATTAGAGGAAGAAATACTAGGATACACAATGGATGAGTATCAATTTGCTTTATCCCCACTGCTCCTGGGCTGCATCACTTCCCAGGGAGATCAAGAAGCAAAGGGAGATGGCAGAGTCATTTCTAGCTTTTATTTTTTGCTTGTAACTTATTGGACTTAACCACAAGTCAATAATTGACCAGTAGTGTTGCAGCTATGGTTGCCACCTATTAGAATGATATGACTCCAACCACATAAGGCTATTCTCAAAGGGCCTTGTTTGCTTTTTTAGGTGTCTTCCTTAGATCAGCCGAGAACATTAAATTTATACCCTAAGAAAGTTCTGAAATGGTTCAGGTTTGTCTTTTAGTTGTTTCTTGCAGGATCACTCCATTCACAAGGCTGAAAGTTTGTTTTTTACCCTGTTTCCTGTAGCAAGTTTTGTTCAGTTACATTGTCCAATGTAATCTCTTAGATGTTCTCTAATGAAATGAAGTAAAGAAACTCTAATATCAAAGTACTCATCACTCCAGTAATAGAATATCACTCACATTGAGATTCCCCAAATTAAAATATTATTCTAGTATTACACTCCAAAGATAAATGGAATTTGAAAGATTTGAATTCTCTTGAAAAATTAAATCTAGAAACAAAGTCTGAAAAAATTAAATTATAAAGTCAAATTCTATGACCTTTAATTAAAAACCTAGAGTCTAAAATAATTAAGTTAAATTTTTTTTTTTCTAGAGTCCATTCTCTGTACTTCTTCTTTTTTTACTTTTTATATTGGACAAACTGAACAAGAGTGTAATCAATGGCAGGGTGGGGTTGGGATTTTTTAGAAACTGTTTTTCTGAGAGGTCTTCCATTGCAATGCATGTGCTAATTTCAGGGTCTCAAAAATGGTATTAGTTCAGCATCAAATCTTTTTTTATTTTGAAAGACTGTAAAGAGTTAATATGTGCAAGAACATCCAAGCACTGAGCTCATGCTTCCCAAATTAGGAAAAAAAAAAAAAAAAAAAACGCTACAAAAAAACCCACATATTCCAAGTACGCAGGCTAAAAATCCCAAGCACAATTACATGATTGTTTTCCTGAAGCTATAGCTGAGTTTTTTAAACAAGTGTGTGTGCACATGCGTGCGCATACACACAACACAGACACACACAAACCCCATGGTATAAAATCAGTGGTACCTAAATTAAGGAGAAAAAATGGAGGAAACCTTTTTTTTTTTTTACTTTATTAGAATGCTGGTTGGCCTTCACCGGTTGCCTGAAATGTATGACCAGCAAACCTAAACTTATTTGGGATCTCTACATCCTTAGTGGGTGAAAAATCCACATGGCTACTGTCAGTGTAAAAATTGAGACATTTGTACAAAGTTCAGAAGTTTGTAGTGACTGTACTTCTAGTAGTTTTTTTCGTACTCATTATTTTCCATAATCTCTGTCTTCCCCTACCAATAATAAATTGTATGTAGGCCTAAAATGTCGGGGCCGGGGGGAAGGAGGCTTCTTTTTTTTTCACTATAAAAGGCATTCTAGGGTCCTGTGTTGTAGGGTTTCTACTAAATCTTGTCATCTAGGCTTGAGAAACTTGCCTCCTTACAGAGGATTTTCTTCTTACGTAGTTAATCCCTCCAGAGCCAGACTTGGTCCTTGTGGCACCGAGTGGCTCTTAAGCATGTGTTCTAGTCACAGGAATTCAAGCTCGGTAAGCTCTCCTGCAGTTGCCTGTTTGGACCAGAATGCTAACTGAGTTTAAGATAGCGGGTCTGGAGGTGCTATATCCTAAGTGATCCTCTGTAAGGCTTTGCAGGGCAGATAGATCAACTCCTCACATTTTAATTCAGAAAATATAATTCTATAATGTCTCAAAGGCTTCGAAATGAGATACCTCTCTTCTACTTACTGTAAAACCTTTGCCTCTGATTAATCTGTTTACTAATACTTCTATGAATCTATTCAAATCTGCTGCCAGTTGCTCATATTTGCTGTGCAAATGGGTGCTTTAAGTTCAAGATATAACGTCTGGAGTCTTAAAGTCCTTTTGCACTGGCTAAAGCCTTCATCTTTGCGGAAGTCTCTGAAGCTACATAGTCTGGACTTTGAGGTTGCCAGTATTACAGACTTACATATCCTTAAAAATTATTCATTGCTTATTTAAAATTCAAATTTAAGTGAACATCTTGTATTTTTGATTGCTAACTCCAGCAAGCCTACAGCGCTTGTTTGCTTATGCTTGCATATCCACGTCTTTTCCATGTCTGTTGAGACCAGAGAAGTCCCTACCTTTTGGTTTCAGTCTCAGTTTTTATTTAATCCTGGGGCAGCTCAAACATTGTTTGCTTAATGCTGTTTACGCCTACACCTGCAATCCATTCTCTTTAAAAAAAAAAAAAAAAAAAAAGTCACCTTTGACAAAGTTCCCAGAAACTGACATGACCTGCTGATGTTAAAGTATCAAGTGCCCTGAGGCTCCAAGATTCTTTTTTTTTTTTTTGCCTTGGTTATAGCAGTTAGATGATTGAATACAAAATTCTACACCTCACTTTTAAGAATTTGCTCCACAAAATGTCAGCTATGTCTCCCAAAAGTTTTTGCCTTTGAACTAGGCTTTAGTGTGTTCAGGGCTTTTTTTTTTTTTTTTTTTTTTTTTGCACAAAATTGCAGCTCACCCTGTGCCCATGGAGGAAGCCACCTGCCACTGTATAATTTATCAGATAGAGGCTTGTCATGAGGAGCACATGCTTTCTGTAGGGAAGCATGTCGGAGCTTAGGATACCCCTGGTCATTCTTCCCAAATTGACTTATCAAAGAGGTGAGAAAAACGCCAGAAAGATAAAAGGAACTAACTCCACTGAAGTCTCTACACACTGAAAAAGAAGATTCCTACTTAATTATTATCAAAGAGTAAAAGGTGAAGAAACATAGTAACAACAACAACAGAATAATAAACAATACATAGGGTGCATATTTTTGGGGGGCAGGAGAAAGAGCAAAGTTACAGAGAGAATACCTGACTCAGGAGCCAGTGTGCAGTATAAGGAGAATGTTAAGCCAGGCAACCTGACTTTAAATCCAAGATTTTCTTCATAAACTAGGTGATCTTGTGAAAGATACATAACATCTCTGTGCCACTTTTTTTTTTTATATTCAAAGAAACGGAAACATAGTCATGTGTATTAAATGAAATAATAACATTAAAATATTTAGACCAGTTTCTAGTGCTTCAGCACCCATTTTATGATTAAACTATCATAAATAACACATCTTCCCGAGTATGATTTTTATTCATCCACATATCCAGTCATTCATTCATTTAAGCTTAAATTTATTCAAATTTTTTTTTTTTTCTTTCAGACTGAGCCTTGCTCTGTTGCCCAGGCTGGAGTGGCTGCAATGCAGGGGCGCGATCTCGGCTCACTGCAACCTCCACCTCCTGAGTTTAAGTGATTCTCGTGCCTTGGCCCGCGCCATAGCTGGGATTACAGCGATGCACCACCATACCCGGCTATTTTTTGTATTTCAGTAGAGATGGAGTTTCACTGTGTTGGCCAGGCTGGTCTCAAACTCCTAACCTCAAGTGATCCCCCTGCCTCAGCCTCCTAAAGGGCTGGGATTACAGGTGTGAGCCACCGCACTTGACAAAATTCACTCAATTTTGAATGAATTCATTGAATTCATTCAATTTTGCTGTGGCTATATGTGATTCCTCACTTGTCCTCCTCCCTTTTGTCTTTTATCCTGAAGAAGAAGAAAGGGTTAGAACAAGTTTTCTGTGATACCACTAAGTGGGGGAAAAAGAATGGGTGAGTTATATGCCTCAAGAAATCTGGATGTGGAGAAGACAGAAACTTTCTGGGATCCTAAAGAGAGTTAGACTCATTAGTTACCTTACTAAGTAAAAGAGAAGATGAGCAGATGTCTTCTTGTTTGGGGAAGCTTGTTAAGATATGTTAGTGACAGTTACTCACAGTACAAGATAGCATAGTGTTCTGTATATGTTTAATTAAATTGCTCTTTGGAAGCTCTATGCGTCTACTCCCATCTCTCAAACTAGTTCTGGTGCTAGGGATATATTAGTGTCTTAGTTAATTTAGATAGAACATTTTTGATAGCTTCTAATAGCTTTAAATAGCTGAGAAAATAGAATATTTCTTCATTATCCCTATCCCAAATAAGTTGTCAGAGAATATTACCTAGGTTGGTCAGCTTGCTGGCTCATATGGTGGGCTTCTACTCCCTAATGTGAATGCACTCAGCCATGGTATATTCTACCTGTGTTCTGTTTCTTAACCTCTCTACTTTCTACATTATCCATAATTACCTCTTCAGTTTGTTATTTCTAACTAAAAGAGATCTAAAGAGCGTTGTGGCAATAATGGAGATAACCTGTCCAATAAAATTAAGTAAAAATTATAGTTACAGAGGTTGACCATCAAATTCATGTAGCCCAATATTATCTTGTTCATAGTTTTTGTTGTAAAATAAAGCACATATGTGGGCAAGCCATACTAAACAAATGTTTAGCTTAATGAGTTATTATAAGGCTAACCCCCTTATAAATCATTTTTATCTAGATGAAGAAATACGACTTTGCTTCCCACCCTAGAAGTTCCTCATTTGTCCCACATAGTGGTACATCAAGCTACCATCAATCACTAGAAATTCCCATGGCTTACAAGTCAGTCATTGTTTCCAGGCCTCCTCAATAACTTATACTAATAACTTCCAATTTATATTGACGGCTGTTTTTTTTTTTTTTTTTTGAGACAGAGTCTTGCTGTTTTGCCCAGGCTGGAGTGCAGTGGCGTGATCTCGGCTAACTGCAAGCTCTGCCTCCCGGGTTCACGCCATTCTCCTGCCTCAGCCTCTTGAGTTGCTGGGACTACAGGCACCTGCTACCACGTCCAGCTAATTTTTTGTGTTTTTAGTAGAGACAGGGTTTCATCGTGTTAGCCAGGATTATCTCGATCTCCTGACCTTGTGATCCATCCGCCTCAGCCTCCCAGAATGCTGGGATTACAGGTGGAGCCACCGCACCCGGCCCTAGGTTTTCACATTAAACCTTTTGTATTAAATCTCTATGTATTTTTCCACTCTAAAAATTATCATTCTAAGGACATAATAGATGAGTGAATTAAACTATTTTCTTACATTTTAAAATGTAATGATAAACTAATAAATATTAAACATTAATTTTAAAATAAATATTAATATACATATAATTTAATTTATTAAATTTATTTGCTTAATACTTATTAAATTTATCCCACATTATGCACACAGGCATCTTAGAATAGCATTACAAATGCTACTACTCTTGACATAATCACTGAGAACAAGTAAGAAAATTTAGTATTTGATCTCTCCATTCCCCTGGTTATTCTTACAGAGTTGGTGTATGTACCATCTGAGTTTGTAGCTTGTTTAAAAAAAAAAAACAAAAAAACCTTCATTTAGTCTTAATTGTACAAATGTTCAAAATTTTAATGTTCAGCACCATTGTTTTATTAAATATATTTTGATATATTTTGGTTGTTTGAAGCTCATTCTCTAGGAAAGTCCCCAAGAAGGGGTCATTGACATAATCTCTGAATTCATAGTGTCCTCTATGCTTGAAAGTCAGCATTTTTGGATATAAAATCCTTGGCTCACATTTTTCCCCTTGAGTTATATTAACATGTTACTACATTTCCTTCTTAGCATAAAGTGTTGCATTTGAAGAGTCTGATGATAGTCAAGTTTTCTAGTACACATCACTTTCTACTTTTCTAACCTAGATGGCCAAATAATGCTTTTTCTTAAGATTTCAATAATTTTACTCGAAATGTCTTTTTGTATTTCAAAAACTTTTTTGAATTTATTTTTGTATTTTTGTGCTCTTTTGTTCAGGTATTTCATCTTTCTCTATTTTGAATAGTATTTACTTGTCTTTGATATTTAACAATTTATCAAATTTTTAATCTTTTGTTAATTTTTTATTTACATCATTTTTCTTTTTGTATAATTTCTTTCTTTTAAGATTTGGCATCTTATATCTGAGTCTTTTAAATTTTGTTTCATCTGATTATTTTATGTCATAATTTTCTTACATTATTAGCTCATTTTAAAACATACAGTTTTCATTTGTTTTATGAATATGTTTTTCATTTATTCAATGGATATGTTTTCCTTGTAGGGATGTTATTCTGCCCTTTTTGTTTGTGTGTTTTGTTTTCCCTAATGTTAACTTTACATAGAATTTGATCTCTGTATTAGTTTGCTAGGGCAACTAATACAAATACCACAGACTAGGTGCTTTAATTAACAGACGCCTGTTGCCTCACAGTTCATAAGTTTATAAATTTGAAGTCAAGGGGATGGTAGAGTTTGTTCTTTCTGAGAACAAGCTTCCCCTGTGAGGAGAAGAACATTTCCAGGCTTCTCTCCTAGATTCTGATAATTCCTTTGCTTGTGGTATAATAACTCAAAATCTTCACATGCTATTTTTTCCTATCTGTGTATCTATCTTCAAATTCCTCTTTTTATTAGGAAACCAGTCATACTGAATTAGGACTCTCCTAATGACTTACCTTTCATCACCGATTAACTCATAAAAATTCTATCTCCAAGTAAGGTCACATTCTGGGGGTTAGGACTTCAACATATGGCATGTATGTGGACATAACTCAGCTTAACAATTTTCATACTTTTCTATTGATCAATTTGGTTTTCTTAAGCTTTTAGAAGATTGTGTGGTTCAGGTTACCTTTTCTATCTTTGTAGACCGCCTCTTCTGGTTTTTGTGTAGTGAGTGACCAAATGCATGGTGATTTGATTTTTAATATTTCCTGGTTCTTTTACTTCTCCCACTTTTATGTGGATGTTCACTATCTATTATCATTTTCCTATTAAACTTTGATTCCACTCTTAGCATCCTCTCCTCATTACGGGGAGCTATCCTGGAAAGGAGTTCTGAATGATGAGTTTCAAGTGTTCATAAATGACTACACTAGCCCCATACAGATCCTACCAGGAACTTCTTGTAATCTCCCTTCTATCAATTGAGCAAAACCCCTACCCATTTCAGTTCCTGTTCTGAAGTTGTCTCAACATGCTTTCCAAGGAGTATCTCTAAATCATTTTGAACCTCCTCTTTCTCAGGTCTGTCAGATAATCATTACCTTTTGCTTTCTCCTAAACTTATGCTGATACCATGCAGGCATTTATTGTGTGTTGTATTTTGAGTTCATGAAGTTGCCTTATCAACTGGGTTAGTTTCAGGGGTTGTCCATGAGTTTTTCGTTTGCAGTTTATTTGTTCTACTTCTTTTAGGTAGGGAGTTGAAAAGACCAAAAATTTTGTTACTGTTGTTATTTTCTCAGAATCAGTCCTGTAACAAAGAATTTGCTTGGTTTACGTGAATGTATTTAGTCATTCCAATATTTCTTCCTCCTTTAATCCTTACCATCCTCTCATATGCCATTTCAAGCATTTAGGGCTATCTGTGCAATGTGGTCTTAACAGAATGCCAAAGCATAAAGGGGCCAATGATCAATGTTTGATTTCCAAAATAGTCTTTCAAAAAAATCACTGCTGTTTGCAAGAAAGGATTTTTTTTTTTAAATTTTCTAGAGTATGACAGTTACAATCTAAGATCTAAAGTTATTTAAAAACAAACACCTAATATGGAAAGAATGTTTGCTGACTAATGGGCCAGATTTTCTACTCTAGACTTAGTAAGGATTTCATGACTGGGCTGGAAGTGACCTAAGAGAACAGGAAAACAGAATCTAATATTGTTGGAAATCCCTGGGAGGGCACTTTGATCTGAGCTTTGAGGTGCAGAGTATAATACAGTGCATATTATAGTGGCATAAGAGTGTAGAGGTGATGTTTATTCTAATTCCTTCACAGGATCCTGGTAGAGAGGAGCTCAGCAGAAGCATCCTTAGCCAACATGCTGTAGCAATAGTAGAAGAAAATTGGCTTTGGTAGGGGGCAGTGACATGGAGAGAGAACCTTGCTGCCTTTCCTGTGGAATCAATGGGAAGAGAAGCAGCTGGCCCAGTGGCCTTGGAGAGGGCACATGAATTTGTCAAGTCAGAGGCAAGCACTCAGAAGTCTTTCTGCAGTGATAAGAGGCTACAAAAACAGTGACTGATTTGGACTGTGCCAAGAGAGTTGAGATGAGATTTTTGTGGAATGTCAGCAGAGGGAAGGAAAAAGCCAGGAATCATGAAGTTTCAACATATGTCGGACTTCTGCAGATGTCAATAGGTGACCAAATACAGACCCTTCATCTTATTTCACCCCATGGAGTAGAATTGCAGAGGTGAAATGCTGTGTGATTTTGAAAACTCTAAAGTGACAACTTTTTTGTTGTTGTTGTTTTTGTTGTTACTATAACATTGATTTAGTGCTTAAAATCATAGCTTGAGTTATTGGTGAGGTTTTTTTGTTTTTCTGTATTCAAAATGTAATAATTGAACCTTTTATTCTTTCATGTTCTGTTGAGGACATCTTTTCCAGATAGCCTTGGAGGTTGAAATGGAAATGAGGCATATTAAGGTCAAAGAAGATAAAAAGGAGGAAAGGCTTTTGAAATAAATAAATACATTGTTTTAAATTAATGCTTGTGACTTGAAAATATCAACATTCTATATTGAATATTTTAGATAATAATGTTCATATAACTGATATAGAGTGTTCCCTCTTAGAATCTGTTTCTAATGTATAGACAATAAAATCTTCTTGGAACTCCAGGGATTATATACTGTAAAACATTACAATTTTCCCAATAACTAAAGTTTCATGTTTTAAAATTTTAATTTAATTTAACTTTTTGGAGAGACAGAATCCTGCTAGAATCCTGCTATGTTGTCCAGACTGGTCTTAAACTCCTGGGCTCAAGTGTTCTTCCTAACTCAGCTTCCCAAGTGCTAGGATTTACAAGCATGAGCCACCATGCCTGGCCTCTGAAGTTTTACTTTTTAAACACTGACAGTTTTACAATTTTACTGATTTCTACCTGGATTTCTTTCAATATATATTGCAGATCATCTACACTAATAAATAATACAGAGTAGTGTGGAAATAGAGTTGAAACTTTTCTTCAAGGGTCATGATCTCAAAAATCCAAACTCATTATTTGATAACCCTTGTTTTTCTGGCCCAAAGCATCGGTAGCCATAACTGTTAGAGGGTGCGGTGATAAGGATCTCCAGTATTTCTACTCAAGAGGCTTTGAGAAGAAATGCCCTAAGGGAGCCTTCTTGTAGAAGCGTAGAAGAGGATTGGCATGAGAGTAATTACTTACCTAACCAAAATGGCACATTTGTCAAATCAGGTTCACACTAGTCAGAACTCTTATCCTGTAACAAGCTTTGCTAACAATTTCAAATATTCAAGCTGTCAAGAGGCACAATGAACACAGGCATAAGACAGACATACAAGACTGGTTGCTCAGGTGTTTCTTTTGCTACATTAGTTGTCTACTCTCTGACTCAAAGAGGGCATAGGTGACTCTCTGACCCAGAGAGTACATAGGTGAGTTTCCAAGTGAAGAATGTGGAATATTACCTGACACAGCTTGGAGCATGTAATTTATGAAACTATTCTACATTATACACCAGTGTGTATAACATTTTCCATAAATCCATGGGTTCTGAGTTTATTTACCAAGAGCAAATGCATCCTCTGTGGATGAAAATCTCTTCCTAGCAAATACCGTTAGCCTACTACTAGGAACTACTACTGACAGTAGTTAGTTATTTAGTTAACTACCAGGAAGGACAGTTATTAGTGTATGCTATAAGGATAGTAGACTATGTCATATGATTTTACCCCAATATCCACCATCTTCCAATAAAGGAAGTGAATGGATTATTACAGGAGAGTTTTGTTTAGCCCCTGCCACCCCAATTACCAACAAAGACAAATAGCCATCTGCATAGACTTTTGTTTATAACTAACATTGAATACCAAGTGTATATTTATGTCTCTGTAGAAAAGGACCTTAATATTGGAAAGAATCCTCAAGATAAACTCTCTCGACACACATGCACACGTGTGCACACATACATACACACAACATCATTTCATAGAAACCAGTATCGCCATTCTATTCAGATTTTATCTCTTTATCTCATTTTAGCAGCTGTATTGCTGAAGAACTCCATTTTTCATAACATGTCTCAGAAATTGTTCTGTCTAAGCACTCTTTTTAAATTGTTAAGGAGCATACCGCTCAGTCCTGGGTTTCTTTCTTGTAATTTCGCATCCAGTTCCATGATTACAGATACCATCAATACGTAGAACTGAAACACTCATTTATATAATTCTCCCCTGAACTTTAGCCCGGTATGTCAACTACCTTCTATATACTTCCACTTGAGGATCTGATATGTATATCCAACATAACACATTACACACACACACACACACACACACACACACGGTCATGCACACACACACACTTTGTTTTATAAAATTTGTTCTTCGTTATTTTGTCAATATTTCCCATTTAAGTTAATGCCACCATTTATTTTCTTCATTGTTAACATCAAAAGTACACAAATTATAATTGAATCTTTCTTTGCTCATCCTCCACATTTAATTCATAACAGCACCTGGTCCATTCTCTGCCACTATACCTTCTTCCAATCTTCACAGCTAAAGTCTTGGAACAAAACACTCATTTAGACTCTGAACTATAGCAATAATTTCCCAACTGACCTTCCACTCCTGCCCCACATTCATTTTGTTCTGAGTTCAATTTTGTTCCCCCCAAATAAGACGTTGAATTCTAACGTCTAATTCCTCACAATGTGATCTTATTTGGAAATGAATATAGTAGGCACTCAGTAATAAGAAATAATAAAATACTTTTTTAATAATATTAAAGAGAAAGTTAACTTAATTCTGCGTATTGTCAACCTTGTGCATTTGCTTATGCTGTGCTCTAAGGCAAGATATGTCACCTTGTCTGTTCTCTGTTTTTCCCTTCAATGAATGGTACTTTATTAGCTCAGATTAACCCATGTTTCTATATTCCTTGCCACCAGCTCATGATTTAAAGGAATTCACCTCCAGTTACATCTTTAATTTTCATAATTTTTATGGAAAGCTTAAACTTTTTATACTACTCTTTAAAAATTACTATCATTACATAGATCCAAAAAGTCATTTTTGAGGGTGACTGTAGATAACATGCCATACTCTTGCTTCTATTCTCCTATGAGTGTGAAGAACCAATAACAAGCCTTGGTAGAATTTTTTGGGGAACAATAGTAGAGTTTGAGGCAGGTTGCTTCTTATATGAGTAAATCCCATGGCCTGTATTCATAGAATTTGAAGCATCTCTTCTGTTTTTTTAAGAAACATTATTTGTTCCTGGCTCTTAATATTATTATCTGTTGAAATTATTGGAAAGTTACATTTTGGATAAGTAAGTCATTCGATATTGCAATTGGTCTATCGTTTTATGTATTCATTTATCCAAAGTTTTCCTCTTTATTTTTATTTGTTTTTTACATTTGAATCATATTCCCAAACATAAGAAAAATACATATGTGTATACATGCTGTGTGAGTGATGTAAGGTAGCCAGCTGTCTTGGTTATCTGGTACTCAGGAATTATACTAGTAAAACAAGGATAGCCTTGGGAAAAGTAAGATGGCTGGTCATCCCAGCGGACTGAGTATATTGTATTCAGTGGGATAAGTATATTGTATTTGGAGTGAGTATACTGTATACTGTATTTGTCTCTGATATAAATACATATTATGTATTATCACTTTTAAAATGCACTCATAGTAATTATATGAGATGAATTTTATTATTATCTTCATAATCCAAGTAGGAAAGGGCATTTGTTACATGTCCTGGTCTGTACAATTAATCTCTGCTAAAGCTTGAGTTTGAGCTTAGCTTTATATACTTTCAGAGGCTGAGATCTCTGAATTGTACAGTAATAGACAAACTCCAACTAGATAAAATGATCACTCATTAAAAGTAACCTAATGAAAAATTTTCCAGCAGACAACAGGTTTTCCTGTGGTTTGAATATTCTTATGATTTGTACAGATATAACCAATTAATTATTTATAATTATCTCATTTACATAAAAATGAGAAATATGAAATATAAAATTTTATGAAGTCTGTTCAAAATTAAAGTACTTTCGTTAGAATGGGTCTACCTTTCTCTGAAGCCAGTATATATCTTCTTAAACTCCTGCAATCATGTTAATATTCCATTAAAAATCTTAAGTATAATTAAACAAGAAATTAATATCTGGATTTAATTGTGTAAGTTACTTGGTCTCTTAAGGTTAAAAAATATATATATATTCTCATATATTTCCATCCAAAATACTATTTAGAACCAAGCTGTAAAGTTGATTAAAAATTATATGTCACAAATTGAACAATTTAGACTATCACTAAATTAGCCATACATATTATGTACACTTAACAGTTTGAAACTGAAAAGCATAAAGCAATAATAATAAAATCGTTACATATTATACCTTAATTATAAGAAAATTTCTTAAGTGGCTAATATGGTTAGAGAAATATTACATAGCATTAATACTTTAAATATATTATAAATATATTTTATATTTGGCACAAAATAGCACACAATGAATTCAATAACCATAGACAATATGTAGAGATTTGAATTATACTTTTTAAACAACTTAAAATTCAAAGCATTCATGTATATTTGTTTATATTTCTTTGAAGAAAATATTTCCAGGGTTTATTCATTTGTCTAATGTGTATGTGTGTGTGTATAATTATATATTTATAATTTTATATATATAATAATTATATATATATATAATTATTTTTTAATCAGGAACATAGCCTTTATGCCCAGACAGCATGTGTTGGAATCCCAGTTTGGCTGCTTGTGAAATGTGTAGCCATGGATAAGTTTCTTAACTTCTCAGTGTCTTGGATTGCTTGTTCTATGGTTCCTACTCCTTGAAGAAGTTGATTAAGTGAGTTAATGTCTGCAAGTCACATAGATCTTTGGCTCACATAATGAGCTTACTCACATATCATTTGATATATAGTGTTTGATTTTTAAATGAACTGATAGATTATACTATGACATTGTACTATTCTAAATACAGGCTTTATATTACTATCATTGTTAGCACACTTTGAAACATCTCCAGTATATTGTTGGTGAAACTAGAACTTAAGTAATAAATTGATTTGTATTTCTTTAGTAAGCCTGACCATCAATATTCACTTTCTTACATGCAAATTGAAATGGAAGTTGCTATTTCTCCCTGTTAAATGTATAGCTGACACATTCCACATACTTGTGGAAGGAACTGTTACTGAGCACGTCCCAGAGGCACAGCAGTCAGCAAAAAGGTTCTTAGTCCTGTTAGCCTGAGGAATGTATGTCTCTAACAGATTGCCAGGAAAGATTAACTGCTGCGGGTAGAACAGCTGCTGGTTCAAACAATTTTGATCCTTTTATATCCCGTGTTCATTCTGTTTCCAGGTGGAATTGGCCCACTTGTTAAGGAAAGCTGCAGGTAGTCCAGCGGCTGATTCCAAAAGTCTGGTCTTCTATATGTTTTGTTCATTGTGTTTTGACGTGGAATTGACCCAGTTGTTTTCGGAAAGCCCCCAAGGGAAACTTTTTACAAAATAGTTTTATAACCTTTTCCAGGAGACAAATATACCTCCCATTTTTACTTCTTTTGGCTAGTAAAATAGGCCATTCAGGAAACCTCATTGTAAGGCTTCTGTCTTAGAATGCATTGAAGAGAGTAGTACGGAGTTCAATAATTTAATCAGGGAATGATTAAAGACTTTTATGCTCTACTTTTTTTTTTTTTTTTTTAAGTGGGACATTTGGTCATGATAGTGGTGAGTCCTGCCTTTGTGTGTAGGAAGAATTTGGTATTTGTAAAATACTGAGAGGAAATTATTTTGCTGAAGCATGCTTTAGAGAAAAGTAGTTCTTACTACAAGAATTTTCTAAACTCATAGTACAGTAGAATGGCTTCGGGATTGTGCATATTAGTCTTTTAAACATTTTAAATCATTAAAAATAATGTATATTTTATATGTGTATATTTTATACGTGTATATTTGTATATATGTATATTTTTTTGACAATAATGTCCAGATGCTACATATAGTTGCATGTTATTATGAGTTTTAGATTATAGATATTTTCCAATCCAATTCTGAATTTGATAACTTACCTCCAATGAATAAAAGCCACATGTGAAATTATTGTCATAATGACTAGAAAAATAACTTTCTAGCACATTTATTATTTTTCTGGAAAATTACTGCATTGTAAAAAATCCATATGCAAATCTCTCACCTATATTAAAATCTTCAGTTGACCCTAATATCATTTATATATTTTTGGCATGTCTGATACCATTGTACTTCTCAAACAGCAGATCGTGTCTGAATACTGTGGTAAGAAATATACAACAAAAGGCTAATATCTTTTCTTTATTTTTAGAGACAGGGTCTTGCCCTGTCCCCCAAGTTGGAGTGCAGTGGTGTGATCTTGGCTCACTGCAAACTCTGCCTCCCAGGTTCAAGCAATTCTTATGCCTCAGCAGCCCAAGTAGCTGGGATTTCATGTGTGCACCACCATAACTTGTTAATTTTTTGTATTTTTAGTGGAGACAGGGTTTCATCATGTTGGTCAGGCTGGTCTCCAACTCTTGGCGTCATGTGATCCACCCCCAACAGCCTCCCAAAGTACTGGGATTACAGACATGAGCCACTGTCCCTTGCCTAAAACTAATATCTGAGTTAATTTAATAGTGTAAAATAGTGTGCATGTAGCTTATTAACCCATTTAATTTCAAAAATAAAAGTTATAATTTAATTAGTGGTTAGATAAATAACCCTTCATAAATGTAGAGAAACAAAATGATGAAATATGTTTGTCCCATGACAGTTTTGAATACCAGTATATACCTACAAAGGCATAGCATCTGACATACAGTGAACACTCAGTAATTAATAAGGCAATCGATAAACAAGTAAAATCATTTCTGATACATTGTAGGTCTACTCCTTAATATAGCAACTGGTTACTGTATAGGTAAATACCTACCTCTAAAGATGCTATTAAACAAACATCCAGCTTCACAATTCTATGCTTTCTGCTAAGTGCCCTAAAAGAATTAACCTAATTTTCTGGTAAATGAACTGGGGGTGGCAATTTATTTAAAAATATAAGCAAAGACATTCTAGGAATAACAAAGTAGTTGGTATTGGATGAATACTGCTGCAGAAAGCAATTGCAGTCACTGTACAAAATATAAATGAACTCTTCAAAGGTATTGAGAGATGGCCAAAGCAAGCAAATATAAAAGAGAATCAACTCTCGAAAGAAGAAAACCATAGACACAAAATTACTACATTTCCTCAAAGTCACTCCTCAGTCGGTGTGACATTTGGCAGCTTAAACTAAGAGGTAGAAGCTTTATTGGCTTGAGACGTCAGAAGAGAGTTTAGGGATGTTGGAGTGTCTGACAGTTGAAGGAAGAATTCAGCAAAGATGGGAGTCCTAAAATGTATGTATAGCAACTTTCTTCAAATTTCTCCTTGACCCTGAACTTTATGTGTTTGGAATTCCTGCCTTTGTCAGTCTGGGCTGATATGACAACACCATAGACTGCATGACTTAAACAACAGAAAGTCATTTCTCCTAGTTTTGGTGGTGCAAAGTCAGAGCTTAGGGTGCCAGCATGATTGGGACTGGTGAGGGCCCTCTTTCTGGCTTGTAGATGGGCAGTTTCTTATTGTCATCATATGAATTTTTGGAGGACAGCAAAATTCAGTTCATAGTACTTCTAAGTGATAGCTGGACAGGCAAGAGAACTAGATAAATATATCACCTATGCTTACTACAGTACAAACAAATTTTGCTGTTTGACTTCTGTCAAGTTAGATGGACTTGATAAATACTTCAGGCACCGTAGATCTGCATTACCCAAGGTTAAAATCAAACCTCTACACATTCCTGGTGGTCACTTAGTAATTTACGTACTTGCCAGGACAATAATCAAGCTTCCTTCGAAAATATAACAGAATCAAGGGCTCTAGAATGGGTTATCCATAATGTCCACTGTAAATAAAAAGTCACCAGGCATGTGAAGAACAATAAAATGTGGTGTATAGTTAAGAAAAAAAACAATCAGTAGGAACAGATCCCAATATGACTCAGGTGTTAGAATTAGTAGACAAGTACTTTAAAGCAGCTATCATAAATACACTCAGTGACTTAAAAGAAAAGACAGCCATAATGGCTAAATTGATGAGAAGTCTCACTATGAAATGAAACTATCAGAAAATATAAAATTGAAATTTTAGGACCGAAAAATAAAAACTATTGGATGGGTTAAGCAGTATATTGGTAATGACAGATTAAAGCTGTCCCAATAAAGCTAGGAAAGTATCAATGCACTTAAGGACACAGTCATAGGATTTATCCAATAGTTAGAAAACAGAGAGAAAGAATTTTTAAAAATCAACTAAAAAACTTGAATGACTAGCAGAACAGTGTTAGGCAATCTAACTTGTGTGATATAGTTCATGAGAGCAGCCTATGCCTATCTTTACATCATTTCATTTCCTATTTGTTTCCCTTTTAAATTTTAAACATATCTATAATGATCTCACATGAAACATAGCTTACTTTTTATTTTTATTATTTTTATGTCTGTACTACATAAGTTAGCTTTGACAACCTAGGATTTTTCTGGGGCTACCCACTTTTGTTGGGCTAGAGGATCACACAGTCTGGCTTCTCTATATTAAGATGGAAATCCAATGCAGAGAGTGTGTGCACCCCCAAAAATTTCAGACTCTGGGATACACTTCACTTACTGTGACTATTTGCTTCACAAACTTTCATACATTAAGAAACCCAAATAAAATGATACTGTTATTACAGAACACCAGGGGAAATGAGGAACCTTCTTTGTGGCTAGAGGTTTCTGGGCTGGGCTGGTCCCTCACATCTCTCAGATTCAGACTGAGAAAATGGGTATCTCGGCTTTCCTTTAAATCATTTGTAGCTTCTTGATTGGCATGGTCTACCTAATTTACTGCTACTGACCAGCTTTAGCACTTTGAATGTTCTAAAAGCTATGAATTTATTTAATCAATCAAGTATTCCTTTGTTTATAATACAGATATTACTAAGTTCCACTATGTGCTAGCACTGATTTTTGTATTTGTGTTAATATCAGTGTATAAAATCCTCCTATGTGGAATTTTCATTGTGATGGTAGTTAATAGAAAAAAAGAAGTACGTTACATAATACAATAATAAGTGCTTTAGAAAAAAATCAAACAAACAAGAAAAATTGGGAGTGTTGGGCATTAACATTTTCAATAGATTAATCAAAGGAAGACTTCACTGAGGAGATATTATTTGAGTAAAGACATTAAGAAGAGGATGCAAAAAGGGGCAAGATAAGAGCATATGAAAGGAAAAATATTATTGGTAGAGAAAGAGCCAGTGTGAGACCCTGAGGTGTACAGGGGAAGATTAGGAGAGGAAGTCAGGAAGGGGTACAACTAACTGAGGTCCTGTTAGACATTATAAAGTATTTGGCTTTTACTCTGACAAAAGTGGGCAGCCATTGGTGGGTTTGAACAAAAAGATTTAATTTAAGTTGCATTTTGAAAAAGGACCACTATAACTGCTTGATTAAGAATGGACCATGCAGGAGTTCAGAGTAGGTACAAGGCTACATTAGGAGCCTATTACAATAATACACAATGGACTTACCTTTCTTCTTATACAATGACATTGGAACTGTTAAATTGTGTTTGCTTCTCTGGTTTAAAACACAACCAGTTTAGGTCACTTTTCAGTTGTTTGTTCTATAGAAGGCCTCAGGACTGATTTATATATTAACTATGTTCCAAATGATTAGTATTTGTCACTTGACATAAGTTAGATGAAGGGACCAAGTGGCAGATCAATTTTTTTCTCTACTTTTGATACCACTTTCAGCATCCTGGGGGAGACAGATTTCCTTTGATGTATGGTGAAGTTACCCGTTTTTCATATTCAAAGATGGTGAAGGCCTTCATTTTCCCTTACCAAAAGTTATGGCAGTTTCTTGTAAGTTTAGGTTGGCCCCTTGTTTTGCAAATACAGAAGAATTTGGATGTGCTCTTCAGGTGGAATGTGAGCACAATTTTCAAGTATTTAGATTTCTTATTACTCAGCTCTTATAAGCTTATCGCAAAAATATGTGGATGCGTTTTATATTCATTTAATAATACAGATGTTTTTTGCTTCTATTTGTGCCTTGACAAATGAATTGATGTTTGATGGTTAATTAATTTATAGAATGGCAAATGTTCAATCACTTAAGCAAAACTGTGTGAACAAAGCTCAGCAAAGCTACCAACACATCAGTCAAGAATGCTGTAAAACACGCACACACACACACCACGCGCACACACATGCGCACCCTACTCACACCAATGACCTCATCATTATGTATTCTAATGCAAAAGGGAAGGTGTCTCTGACAGCTTACATTTCTTTTCCTAGGCTAAAAGTTATTAGGTATAGAATGAATTCAACTTTAAAATGCTTTTATGTCCTGTTCTCGGAGTAAATACGTTCATTTTATTATTACACAGATACAAGTTCAAATTAAAATTTGGACTTTACATATGTGTGAACTTGGAAAAGTCACTAAACTTTTTCTAAACTTTAGTTTCCTATACTGTAAAATGGAGATACTGCAGTCTCTGTTTCATTGGCAGGAAAGAAATTAAATAAGATAATACATGTAAAGAGCTTAGTACACTTTCTGTCATACAGGAGTTATATCATCACGATTGTTATTATCATCAAAGTTCTTTATGTTAGGATTATAACTATTATTATGTGTAGAATTCTCACCACGTATGGAAAAGCAGCATATGTATCTCTCAATAAAGATGACTTAGCTGGAAATAAATATGTAAGTCGACAACAGAGGTAATTTTATGTAGTTGTACAAAGAGATACAAAAATATACACATTAACTTCAAAGCAAAGTATGTATTTATACAGAAATTTCAAAATATTAGGCTATGCTTTCTCCAGCGCATATTTATACCGTTGGTTTCAAGACACCTAGTTGAACAAGGACCAAAAATATTTGTCCATATTGTTTGTCAAAGAAATAGACAAAGCTTGCACATAACATAGACGAAACTCACTCTCAGCTCTCAGGATGATAAAGATGAAAAACATATATACATATGTTTTTATATACTTATACATATGCATATATGTTTATATATGAAAAACATATGCATATATGTTTATATATACATATACATATGTTTTTCATCTTTATACATATATGTTTTTGTCTTTCTCATTATATATGAGATGCATATATTCTTATACTGTGTACCATGTGTATATATTCTTATACTGTGTACAATGTGTTATACTGTGTACAATGTATGCTATAAACATTTTCATAACAGAAATGTTCATCTTCAGTTTATCAATAATAAATTATATATGAGATATATAAGAATATATATGATTTACATATATTTATATAAATTATATATGAGCTATATAAGAATATATATAATTTGTTATTGATAAACCAAAGAGGAATATTTCTGTTATGAAAATGTTTATAGCATACATTGTACACAGTTGTACACTTTTTATTATTTCTTTGGCTTAAACAGTTGTTTTAGAAAAGATCTAGAAGGATGAAAACTCAAAATATCTGAACTATAGGTCACCTGTAAATTGTTAGATTATGATGAAGTAAGGATAGACTAAGTGTATAGGGTTGATAGAATTTCCCAATTAAGTAAAAGACTAACAGGTTTGTAAAATGTACTACAGACTTTTTTTTATTGTAGAACTAATATATGATCTACGAACTTAAAATTTGTAAACCAGAAATATGTATTAACTAATTATAAAGTTTAAAAACTGACTATATAACTTTATTTCTAAATTTTCCATTTTTTCAATATTTGCAAGGACATTTACACACATTTGTAAGATTTTTAACTACATTATTTTAATCTTTGTGCTTTACTTGAGAAAGGACAGTTGTGAACTTCTGATGATTTAGTATGTATTGTTGAAGAGGTGTGAACTGAGTAATTAAATGCCACTTGAAAAAGAAAATAGATTTAGCCACTGCTCATACCTCTTCAGATGCTCTTCTAAAGCTTTAAGAGCCACACTTCTGAAATAATGCTGCCATTTCTGTTAACCTCAGTATACAATTTTAGGAGAAAAAAATAATTATGTTTCATATGCTGTTGGGAATTATTTTTAAGACTGTCTCTTTTTCTAGTTTGGAGAGTAAAAATCAGCACAAAATCATAATTTTGCATATAAATACTTCAAGTCGTTACAGATAACATACTGAAAATTTCTCAAAATGTCATACTTTACCTTTTTGTCCTGAAGATTGCTTATATTTGATATTGTTGATAATTTTATGTGATATTTGAGTATTAGAGCATTTAACTAAGGAATTCAATTTTAGTAGAGAAATGTTGGCTCTCCCTTTATATCCTGAAGCATGAAGATTAATTACCTTTAGTTTATTTAGATGGCTACTAGCAGTACAATTGATCATAAAGTTATATGCACCTTTTCAAAATTCCGACGGGATATTTGACACAGCCTCCTGCATCAGAAATTTCATTAGCAGATAAAATTTTTGTTTTGAAAACAAGCCATTTGGAGGGGCATTTGCATGTATAAATTTTACTTAGGTTTGCCTTTGTTTACTGAAATAGATTTTGCAAGATAGTAAGAAAAGGCACAAATTAATTTTTGTTGTAGAATAGGCTGATTGGTTATTTACAATAATCCATAAACTAAATTAATTCAGAAACAGAAATATGAATCCAAATTATTGCAAAGAATGACTATTTCACATTTTTTTATATCTATTTCTCACACATCCTCATTCACAACCTTTTCTGTAGATGATCATGTCTCTTTCTTCCTAAAGAAATCAGAAGCTGTTATATGGAAACTCCACAAATCTCTACTGCAACGCCCACGTCTTCCAGGCCCCTGCTATAAAAATATATATATATATATATATATTTTTTTTTTTTTATTAGAGAAACTGATCTTTTATCAGTCCAGGATGCCTCCTAAATTTTGTTTTGAATCCCATGATCTCGAAACGTATCTAGAATTTTATGCTAATTAATTACCCTGAATCCCTTTTTGCATAATTAGCATCTCTTTTACTACTGCACTATTCTAATCAATATTATCACATGGGCTATTTGGTCTGTTAAAATATATTGTTTCAAATATTTGTTTATTTGTTTATTTATTTATTTGTTTTAGAGACAGCGTCTCACTCTGTTTTTCAGGCTGGAGTGCAGTGTCATAATCATGGCTCACTACACCTTCATACTCCTGGACTCAGGCCATCCTCCCTCCTCAGCCTCCTGAGGAGCTGGGACTACAGGAATGCATGACCATGCCAGGCTAATTTTTAAAAATTTTATTCCCAGGCTGGTCTCAAACTCCTGGGCTCAAATGATACTTCCACCTTGGCATTCTAAAATACTTGAAATGTAGGCAGAAGTCACTGCACCTGGCTTCTCTGCCTAAAATATTAAAGATATAATTCTTCATTAGAAGCCATACCTAACTCCAGAAAACATATTGTCTCTTTTCTTTCTTTTTGACTAACTTCTCATTAAAGTTCTCATCACTATTCAATTTACTGAAATATGAATTTGCTTTCATCGCTTCGTTGAAGCCATCCTTACTTAGTCAAGAATAACCTTCATTTGTCTATATTCGAAAGACATTTTTAATGCTGTTTATTGTTTATCTTTCATTTTTTAATGAAACCTTTTGAACTTCTGAATTTCATAAGATGACACCCTCTTCTTTCACCTTACATGTTGCTGGCTACTATTTCTAACGCCTTTGTATGTTCCGTCTCCTCTATATCCAAAGTCTGAGTCCCTCTAGGAATGATTCTAGAAGATTTTTGTTCTATAGACTTTCCTTAGGCAATAACATATGCACTCAGAACTTAAATTTCAGCTATAAAATCTAAACTTCATTGTATTATCTGATTTTGTTTCCATATGCCTCAATTCTCACCAAGCTAATTCTAAATCACCTTATCTTTGTGAAAGTTCCAAATAGATTTAGATTTTTTTTAGAAAAAAAAAGAATAAAAAATAACTCCCCAGAATGAAAAGAATGGAAAATATGTCTTGTTTTTTCCACTATTGAATAGACCACATAAAATTAGGTATAAATGATTGAACAGTATCTCAGCAGAGATCCTCTACTCCAAGGCAATATTTAATGATCATACACAGGTAGTATAATAGCTATCCATAGTTCACCCCATGTGAAGTCCCACATTTAGTGGTAACCCTAGTTTAAAACTTGTTACAGGAGTTTAAAATACATGCCACTTTTATTCCTCTTAAGGATGAGAGGACAGACGTCTTTCCAGAATTTTGGTTTAGAAGGTAAAATGTAGCAATATGTAAGTTAGGGGAAATCAATCTTTGAAATATATGTGATTAGTAGCATTTAATCCTATTGAGTTTGTATTTTTAAAATTATTAATACAGAATAAAATAATCACTTTGTAAGGTAGGAATTTTTAAAAGATGAAGAAAATATGTTTTGATTCAGGTAAAGCTGGGCTTGAATTTCATCATTGCTTCTTACTAGCAAGAATTTTTGTGATGACTTCTTTGCCTCTCACTTTTGAATGAAGATCAGTTTGCTTGTTGTTAATATGGAGACCATGAGGTATCTCTAAACTTCTTTTAGAAATAAGCCAGCTAATTTACATTAAATCCCTAGCACAGCATTGTGCCTGGTGAGTATTAGAATCCCATTAAAACTTTGTTGTCTTTCTTGGTTTTCCTGTCTTAGTATTCTCCCTTCTCTCTTCTCCAAGATGCCACTTAATTCCCCCTTTTCTCTCTCATTTCTATCTTATTTTTGTCTGTTGTCCATTCTCTTTGTCTCATTTCTATCTCATCTATGCATCTTCTTTTACAGAGCATTAGTTATTATCCACTTAGATCTTAGTTGACAACATCATGAGTTTTTTGTGACCTCATCAGAGAGAAACAGAAGATAAAGCTAGATGAGAATCATTTCTCAATTATGATTAAAAAGTTCAGATTATGGTGTCAGCAGGAGGTGAATCCCAATTCAATCACTATAACTTTGGATAAGCTATATTATCTTTCTAAGCCTTCATGTGAAAATTCAAATAAAAGATTTTTGAATTGCTTGTACTGTGCACAATATCTGCAATACATATAATATAAAACACATAATAAATGCTAGCTATTACTTTCATTGTCATCCACAAAACTACTAGATTCATGATACACCTGACAATTTCTTAATCTGTCTACTTATAAGGTTATCTTAATACAAATAAGAGGCACTAGATGAGCATAGATAGTTGTGCAATTTTAATAGCACGCTTCTAATTAGTGGTTTTGAAAGCTTTTAAGAGTTCCTATAATATCTGAGTTAAGTCAAGTTTTATTTCCCTAGATTTATTGATTTAATAAATGAAACTCTGAAAGCCCGAGAGAGACTTAGCCAAGGTTTAATTCTTTAAGTTCATACCAATTCTCTCATTTGTTTTGGATTTATCATGGTCTTGGATTTTATACCTCTCTACTTGCAAATTTAAATTAAATTGCTTAGCCTGCACTTATTGTCTTGTCCCAGGCTCTCTGCCCAGTGGACTTATGATATTATTACTTATTCAGACTCAAGCTTCCCATTAAAAGCAAAAAAGGTTTAATTAAGGCTTAAATTAAAGAAGTCAAGTGTTCATAATATATATATATGTATATATACATATATATACACACAAAGCTATTTCATACATTTCCTTCAGTTTCTATGTCAAATAATTTTTTCTGTAATGCTTCATACCATGAGCAATAAGCAGACGCATGAGACAAATGATAAATATATTACATTATTGTTTCCTTTTTTGAGCTCAGTGATTTTATTAAAATTCTCTTATTTGAGACAAACATAATTTAAAATAACATTATAAGGAAAGAGTAGAAAATTGCTATTTATTAAGTTCCATTAACATTTCATAATCTATCTTAGTATGTTTTAATTATTTTAAAGGCTGAAATGAAAACAAGCATGACTAGTACAACCATGTTATACACAATTTTAACTGTTATAGACAATGAATAAGTTACCATTTATTGAAAGAATTCCTCTTTTTTTCCAGTAGTCAAAATAAAATATTTCTTATGCATGTGTCTATTTCCTATTCTTTTAAGTTTTATTGATATGTGAAAGAGTGTAGCTCTGCTATGATATATATGTATACATATATATGGATAGATACACATGACATATGTAGAATATATATATACATATATTCAGCATTAGTCCAGTGTATGAATGCCAACTCCCTATACTTCTATTTAAAAACTGAAGTGAATATGTATTTTAAAAACAAGCAAACACAATAAAAACCAAAGATCTTATTACCAGGTAGTGTATATTATATTCCACATATTCTTCTATGCCTTTCGATGTAGTACTTCAACAGTACATTCTACCACCCTATAGCTTGGTTATATCATTACCTTCTTTTACAATTAAGAAAATCGAGTCATAGAAATATTTAAGAGCTGCTCAAGGGCACTAAACTACGAAGACACAGAGCCAGATAATGACCCAGATTGTGAATCCAGTGCCCTTTTAATCATTCCACTTGTTTGTCATGTTATAATATATGCTAAATGAGTGACACTAAATAGACTTTCAGCATTTAGCTTGCTATACATATCAGGTTTATCCTACATAAGTTCTATGTGTTATAACCAATTAAGAAATATAACTTACATATTATATTGTTAGTGATTAAACATTGAACCTCAAAGCTTGGCATTTTAAGGAAATGTGAAAAATATATCTCTGTATATATAAAAATACATATCTTTATCCATTGGCAAATTTTGACAACAACATCGCAAATTTGAAATGTACTTGGGATAGATATTATAATACTTAAAATAAAATGATTAATGCTTGAATATGATTTTAAAGGCTCTGGTTCTGCTGGATTTACTATCCAGACATAAGAAGAAGAGTTTTAACACGAGTCATCTAATACCTGGGGTAGGAAAAGATTAAATTGTTCCTGTTTTGCATCCCATGAAGCCAGATCCTTCAATAAAGCAGTAAAAGGGGTAGTAAGTTAAATGAGAAGACAGTAAAAATCTTTCATGAGGCTATGCACCATCAGTTCCAAAAGCCACTGAGTGTGAGTCTATTTCCCAGCATGGCCTTATTCTCTGTTGTGTTCATTATCTTCAGTTTAAGTTTCTAAAAAAAAAAAAAAGTCTCTGTGAAAAGTGATATAAGAGCCACTAATATTTTTTTGAAAAGCTTGATGTGGTAGCTTTTCACGTCCCCAAAGATGTTCACATTCCAATTCCTGGTGTCAAGTCTGTGAATATGTCAACACTACACAATAGAAAATTATGCTTGTAGATGGAATCAATTGCTAGTAAATTGACCTTAAAGTAGAGAGAGTATCCTGGATTATCCAGATGGGTCTAAAGTAGTCACATGGGTCCTTACAAGTGAAAAAGGAAGGCAAAAAAGTGAGTACAGAAAAGTGACAATGAAAGAAGAGGCAAAAGAGATGGCAGCACAGAAAAGACCTCAGGACAATTGGATGGAGCTGAATTCTTCCAGTGCCTGAGCAAACATGGAAATCAATGTTCCCCTATAGTCTCCAGAAAGAAAAATCAGCGTGCTGGCATCTTGATTTTAGCCCAGGGAGACAATGTTGGACTTCTGACCTCCACAACTGTAAGATGATACATTTGTGCTGTTTTAAGCCACTAATAGAGTTTGCCATAAGTTGTGGTAATTTATTTTGTTTTTATAGTAATAGGAAACTAGCAACACTCAGAGCTCACAAATATCCACTTTCAAAATCTTTTGATTTCTTATAAACTCTCATTATTTTTCCTTAGGAAAGTTTTAGCATATAATTAGTGATGCCATCCACCTTTTGATTAGTAATCAAATGGTCAAGCTAAAAAAAAAGTTCTTTAAAAGTTATTGGCTAATATATTTTCAACAATGATTCAAAAAACAAATGCACTCAGAAATTCTAAAATATATATTTATGTGCTGCCATGTCTTTGCATAGAAAAAGCGAATTATCTTTTCTTTCCTCACAATATCTTTAAGGTTGTCTGAATTTGTATAGACAAACTTCATGTTATCTGGGTTTCATTCAAGAAAAGAAAATTATTTGGGAAAGTTATTATCAATTCAATTTTTCTAATAGGTATAGATGTATCCAGATTATCTATTTCACCTTGTGTGAGTTTTGTCACTTTTTGTCTTTTAAGGAATTGGTTTATTTCTTCTAAATTATCAAATTTCTGGACATGGAGATGATCATAATATCATTTATTATACTTTCACAGCCATGGGGTCAGTAGTGATGACTCCTTTTTCATTTCATTTCATTTCGCTTCTGATTTGACAATGTATGTATTTTCTGTTTATTTTTCCTAAGAATGAGCATCAAAGGCATTCTTCATTTCTCACATTTCTTGTGTATTTCTTCTTAGGGTTTCCAGCTCTATACTTTCATTATCCATCTGTTATTTTTGCATGTTGTCTACTTTTTAAATTAGAACTCTTACCATATTATTTATAGATATTTTAAATTTCCCATCTGAAAATTCCAGTTTCTGTATTATAGCTGAGTCTGGTTGTGATTCTTGTTTCTTCTCTTGACATCATATTTTATCTTGCCTTATAACATGCCTTGTAAGTTTTTGTTGAAATCTAAACATATTGTATCAGGTAATATGAACTAAAGGAAATAGAGTCTTAGTGCAGAGTTTTATGTTAACCTGACTAGAAGCTAGACTGTATTTGATGTTTGCCCTGCATATAGAACCAAGAGGTTCCAAATTACTTTTGTGACCTTGTGTTTGTCTCTGTTTTGACTTTGCTCTTTCATATATATTTCTCTTCAGTGATAGTCTATGTCTTGCACCTCTTTCATTTTCAAACCATAAAATTGAAAAAAAAATCTTTTTATATATTGCATATATTTAAGGCTTAAAAATCCTGATTTATTTCCCATATTGAATTTTATGGATGAAACTAGGAAAATTCAAGGCATATTGAAGAATTTTGGACTATAATTTTTAATTTTGATTTGATTAGACTTACTTTAAAATGTTTATGCTAGTTGAATTAGATGTTATTAGATGTTTAACAACTTCTTTTGCAAAACAGCCAGCAGCTATGACACATATATATTCAGAATTTGAATGACAGTTCTCAATTCATAAATTGTTCACAAAACTCCCTCTGGGCCTTATAGATTCTTAGAAATTCTTTAAGTATTCTGAACTATTTGATAACTACATTGCCAAATATTACATTTTATGCCATATGACATGCCATATTCTAAGTGTCCTGTAACATTACAAAGTATAATCATTTTTAAGTTATTTTTAAAGAGATAATCAGGGATCCAAGTTCAATTACATATGTTTCATCTAATATAAATAAGATGAAAATCTGGTGAGAAATAGGTTCCAGGTTTGCCTTTTTAAAGCAGGAGGAGAATTAATCACAAAATACTAGGTAACAAACAGGCTCTATAGGAGATCCTGAAAACCATGTTTGTGTGCTACATACTCACGAGAGCTACAGAAATTGAATGGATCCAGTGAAATCCCCCAGGCTGTACACCAGTGAATTAGGGGAGATGACACATGTAGTACTGATACTGGAGACTGGACACAAACTCTGTTACTGTTACCGGCTGCAGAGATGCTATTTTAAACCTCATATACAAAAATGATCAGAACTGTGTATACTTTCTTCCTCATATATCTTGTTTCTCTATATTTCTCAAGTCCAAAAATATAAAGCATAGACTTCCCTGATTGAGGGATCCCAGATTATGTGCTTCCACTCCAGCCGCAAGAAACACACGGGGAATCAAGCAGAAGAAGAAATTCTGCTTTGAGAAGTCAGTATTGACTATGTGAAAAGTTTTGTTGAATGGAAATATTATGGCTGGGCGTGGTGGCTCATGCCTGTAATCCCAGCACTTTGGGAGGCCAAGGTGGGCAGATCACTTGAGATCAGGAGTTTAAGATCAGCCTGGCAAACATGGTGAAATCTGGTCTCTACTTAAAAATAGAAACATTAGCCAAGCATGGTGGCAGACACCTATAATCCCAGCAACTCAGAAAGCTGAGGCAGGAGAATCACTTGAATCTGGGAGGCAGAGGTTGCAGTGACCCAAGATAAAGCCACTGCACTCCAGTCTGGGCAACAGAGCAAGACCCTCTCTCTCTTAAAAAAATAAATAAATAAACTCTGTACTTCAAAGGTGAGTTAAGTGTTGACATTTTCAAGGAATGAAGCAATTTAATACCCGGATGGCTGGTAAAAATTCGTTTTTTACATTGACTGTAAGGTAAGTGTTGATTTGGGGAAGTTTAGTATGTGAATATATATATACACACACACATATATATGCACACATATATTAGATTCAACTAAATAAGCTATTGTATAATTTGTTTTTCAACTTTATGAAGAAAGTGAAAGTCTAGCAATGAAATTATTTCTGTAGCATGTGAGTTGTAGAAGAAAGACAATTGTCTCTTATAGTTGAATACACGTTTCAGGTTAAGTAAAAAGATATATACTATTTGGGGAACCAACTGTAGATATAAAAATCATGTTTTAAGATAGTCCCCCTTTTGTTCTTTACAGGTAAATAAAGACTGAATTTTTGGTTTATATGACACTTATGATGTAGCAACTGTAGATATTAAAATTAAGACCTTGGATAGCTTGTATGGTGTACATAAAGTTTAATAATCTCAGTATGTAATTATGTTTTCGAAGTAGCTACTAAATGAATGCCTAAGTAAATGATTTGAATCCCCTCTAGGACCTCAGGATGAAAGAGAAAATTTCTAACTGCAGTGAAAATTCAAAAGCATATTGTGATCTTTATAGAAGTTATCTATTTTAGCAATTACCTGTCATCTGCCTGGATAAAAGGATAAAAATGGAGCCAGAGAGAGGTAAGGTTCCACAGATAGTTTTTTATAGATCCAAAAGAACTTGCATAATTGTAATTTTTGGTCAGGAGAGAATGATCTGCAATTAATCTTTCTAACTATAAAATTGACAACCTTTTTCTTGAGAATTAAATGCCTGAATGGATGGCGAATCTCAATGGATAGACTAGGAAAATTTTATTTCTGATTTGGCATAACTTTTCACTATTTGGGCATAGCTACTTGTGAGTTTTGAATTTCCTCTTTGTAATATAATCTATTAAATAAATTGTGACATTGAGATAACATGATTATAATTGTTTTATTCTATACACTAGGAATTTACAATATGCAATACTTTCAAAATACTGAGAGGCAGTGAGCCTCATATATTATCCCTTTAATAGAATCAAAATGTAGTTAGACACATTTTAATCAGATTTAGAGAGTGATATTTGGGGGTTCAGCTTAAAACCTAGGCTTCTTATAGACTCTAAGAGCATCCCAATGATACATGTAAGAAACTTTTTAGCGAATAACAGAGATTTGTTTTATGACTATTAATCAGGACAGTCACAATCATATGGCTAATATTTCTTTAAAGCATTTTGAATAGATGAATGGTAATATGGTTTGGCTCCGGGTCCCCACCCAAAACTCATGTTGAATTGTAATCCTCAGTGTTGGCGGAGGGACCTGGTGGGAGATTATTGGATCCTGGGGGCAGATTTCTCCCTTGCTGTTCTCATGATGATGAGTGAGTTCTCATGAGATCTGGTCCTTTGAAATTGTGTAGCACTTACCCTTTGACTCCTCTCTTCCTTCTGCTCTACACGTAAAGGTGTGCTCCCTTCCCCTTTGCCTTCTGCCATGATTGTAAGTTTCCTGAGGCCTCCCAAACCATGTTTTCTGTATAGCCTGCAGAACTATGTGTCAATTAAACTTCTTTTCTTCATAACTTACCCAGTCTCAGATAGCTCTTTAGGGCAGTATGACAAGGGCTAATACAAATGCTATGACTAGACAAGTTGTTTACACACCACACAAGGCTGTGGTGTGTAGAATGTATTTTTTCCAGTAGAAAGCCTGGATTCAATAATAAGGAAGATTTAAAAATAATCCAAGGGGGGGATATAGCCCAAATTATGTCCTCTTTTACCTATTTTTCAATGTTTTTAAGGGAAAAACCTTACTAAATAAGATTGTTTTCTGTGGTTAAAAACAAACAAACAAATAAACAATAGAAATAGTCTTAACCCAGAGTAAACTTATGGAATGAATTACCATAAATGAAGTCAGTAAGACTGGGGTAGGGATGTAACATCCAAGTAAAGTTCTTGCACTGAGAGCATGGACACATGCACTCTAGAATTGTTAATGCTCATTTCCCACTATTGTGTAATTAAAATTGTCAGTCAATAAGATCTAAAATTTCTGTATATATTTGATACAAGGGAATATACATTGTTATCCTTATTCCAACAATCTACATAATTTGAGCCAAGAATTGTGTCTCAAAAACCTTATTAGGTGTAAATAAACTATGTCCATCTGGTGTTTGCTTGCCTCATAACAACAAGCACAGTAGATAGACTACAAGATTGTAGAATTAGAAGGTAGACTGAGAAAATAATTTGAATGAAATACTGTTAGTAAATGGCATACAAAGAATAGTTATACACTTTAATTATATTTTTGGTTGTATTTTAGAAATAAGATCTAGGTTTGTTTTTTGAGCAGAATAGACTTCTAAATTTTTGAGAGTAGCATCGTTTTATAAATTTTTAAAACTATAAATTGATAAATTATAGTTATATGTATTTATGGAGCACAAAGTGATGTTATGATTTATAAATACAGCATGGAATAATGAAATCAAGGTAGTTAACACATACATTACCTCAAATACTTATTTCTTGTGGTAATTTTGAAATGTACAACACATTTTTATTTACTATATTCACAACACTGTTGTCACTAGTATCTTGAATCCAACTTGACTATTCTAAATTGAGTAAAAGAATGACTATCTTCTCATTATGGAATTATGATAGTGATAATAATAGTTATATAATAATACATTATAATACAGTTATTATAGTATTACATACAGAAGTGTTGGCCAAGTTGGCAGTTTATTCTGGTTATATGTCAGAAAGGTATCAAACATCTCCATGGAACATAAGAGATCAAATAATTTTTCAGTCTCTCAGAGGCGGAGAGGCTTTCAAAATAGTGGGTGACATATGCCATGTATTTAGTGAAAAAGGTGGCTTAATATAAGGTAATGCTATAATGATAACTGGAAAATATTGACAATAAAATTAGCATAAGAGAACAGCTCAAACATTTTAAAACAGCACCTTAGTTATGTAAAATTTATAAATGCATGCTTCCAATAGAGTAACTAAAGGTATATGCTGTTGAAATTTTATTCCGTTAAGGAGTCAATTTTTTTTTTTTTTTTTTTTTTGACTGAGTCTCGCTCTGTCGCCCAGCCTGGAGTGCAGTGGCCAGGTTTCAGCTCACTGCAATCTCCGCCTCCCGGGTTTACGCGGTTCTCCGGCCTCAGCCTCCCAAGTAGCTGGGACTACAGGCGCCCGCCACCGCGCCCGGCTAGATTTTTTGTATTTTTTAGTAGAGACGGGGTTTCACCATGTTAGCCAGGATGGTGTCAATCTCCTCACCTCCTGATCTGCCAGCCTTGGCCTCCCAAAGTGCTGGAATTACAGGCGTGAGCCCCTGCGCCTGGTCCAGAAATTTCATATTTGCATCTGAGCACAGAAAAATTCATTTTGCTGAAATCCTTAAGAGAATTAATTATATATTATTTTTCAAAGCATTGTTAACAAAATCCAAGCATTTTTTCATTATAAAATGATGAGGAAAGGCTTAGGTCTCATTATGTACCACTATTTACTTCTCATTCTTTTATTTAGCTCAGTGGAAGAAGCTCTCTGCCTCTATACTGAATGTTCATAGAATGTAATGTGTGTAAAGGGCTGTTGTGTGATGTGATTTTAGAGTAATAGTTATGTTCACAATTCATTCTGAAGGTAATTATGTTTTTTATCAACTTTCTATCATAATTTCAAGGACATAGATGTGCTATCATTCTTTGAAGATGTTCTACATATTGTTAATGAAAGAAAGAAGGAAAACCTTCCTCTTTGAATACTTGTAACTGCTTATATCTTTTCAGTAGTACACTGGTGAGAAACAAGTTTATATCATTTAATTATCAAAAAACTCTGTAAAGTAAATGTTATTTAAGACATTAGGTGCTTTAAATACACTTTATAATATGAAAAGATTTATATTGTGTCCTTATTTAATTACTGGTTCCAATGTTTTCAACTGCGTTTTTTCTTTTGCCTTCATTTGTATACTGAGACATTGCTGAAGATGCTTATCAATGCAAGGAGATTTGGGGCTGAGAAGATGGAGCTTTCTAAATATATAATCATGTCATCTGCAAACAGAGACAACCTGACTTCCTCTCTTCCTATTTGAATACACTTTATCTCTTTCCATTGCCTGATTGCAAGCATTCCTATACATCAATAATAGACAAACAGAGAGCCAAATCATGAGTGAACACCCATTCACAATTGCTATAAAGATAATAAAATACCTAGGAATACAACTTACAAGGGATGTGAAGGACCTCTTCAAGGAGAACTACAAACCACTGCTCAAGGAAATAAGAGGGGACACAAACAAATGGCAAAACATTCCATGCTCATGGATAGGAAGAATCAATATCATGAAAATGGCCATACTGTCCAAGGTAATTTACAGATTCAATGCTATCCTCTTCAAGCTACTATTGACTTTTCTCACAGAATTAGAAAAAAAAACAAAAACAAAAACAAACAAACAAAAAAACTACTGTAGATTTCGTATATAACCAAAAAAGATCCTGTACAGCCAAGATAATCCTAAGCAAAAAGAACAAACCTGGAGGCATCACACTACCTGACTTCAAACTATACTACTAGGCTACAGTAACCAAAACAGCACAGTACTGGTATCAAAGCAGATATATAGATCAATGGAAAAGAGCAGAGGCCTCGGAAATAACACCACCCATCTACAGCCATCTGATCTTTGACAAACCTGACAGAAACAAGCAATGGGGAAAGGATTCCCTGTTTAATAAATGGTGTTGGGGAAACTTGCTAGCCATATACAGAAAACTGAAAATGAACCCCTTCCTTACACCTTACACAAAAATTAACTCAAGGAGCATTAAAGACTTAAATGTAAGACCTAAAATTATAAAAACCTTAGAAGAAAACCTAGGCAATACCATTCAGGACACAGGCATGGGCAAAAACTTCATGACTAAAACACCAAAAGCAGTAGCAATGAAAGCCAACATTGACAAATGAGGTCTAATCAAACTAAAAAGCTTCTGCACAGCAAAAGAAACTATCATAAGAGTGAACAGACACCCTACAGAATGGGAGAAAATTTGTGCAATCTATCCATCTGACAAATGACTAATATCCAGGATCTACAAGGAACTTAAACAAATTTACAAGAGAAAAACAAACAACTCCGTCAAAAAGTGAGCAAAGGATATGAAGAGACACTTCTCAAAATAAGACATTTATGTGGCCAACAAAGATATGAAAAAAGCTCATCATCACTGGTCATTAGAGAAATGCAAATCAAAACTACAATGAAATATCATTTCAAGACAGTTAGAATGGTGATCATTAAAAAGTCAGGAAACAACAGATGCTTGAGAGGATGTGGAGAAGTAGGAATGCTTTTACACTGTTAGTGAGACTGTCAATTACTTCAACCACTGTGGATTACAGTTTGGCGATTCCTCAAGGATCTAGAAACAGAAATATCATTTGACCCAGCAATTCCATTATGGGTTATATACTCAAAGGATTATAAATCATTCTACTATCAAGACACATGCACACCTATCTTTACTGAAACACTATTCACAATAGTAAAGACTTGGAACCAACCCAAATGCCCATCAATGATAGACTGGATAAAGAGAATCTGGAGTACTATGCAGTCATAAAAAAGAATGAGTTCATGTCCTTTGCAGGGACATGGATGTAGCTGGAAAGCATCATTCTCAGGAAACTAACACAGGAACAGAAAATCAAACACTGTATGTTCTCACTCATAAGTGGGAGCTGAATAATGAGAACACATGGACGCAGGGAGGGGAGCATCACACACTGGGGCCTGTCGGTGGGGTGAGGGGCTAGGGGAGGGATTGCATTAGGAGAAATACATAATGTAGATAATGGGTTGATAAGTGCAGCAAACCACCATGGCACATGTATACCTATTTAACAAACCTGCAAGTTCTGCATATGTATTCCAGAATATATATATATATATATATAAAATATATATATATAAATATATATAAATTATATATATATAAATTATATATATATATAAACTCTCTCTCTCTATATATATATATATATAAACTCTTTGATCACACACCATTACCCTTAAAGTGAAATTGAATATTACCTAATAAACTTTGTAGGGTCTTTCCTGAAGTCTCTCTTGCATCATCTCTTATTCTTCTTCTCACATTTTTCACGTCAGCTATACTGAACTAATGTATCAATATGGTTTATTCTCTCTCACTTATATGCTTTCATCAAGAATCTCTCCTTTGCCTAGCACATCCTCTGTGCAAAGCCTACTTTTCTACGCATACTGTATATATGCACAGAAACACACATACCTACACACACTCCATTCACTTGTCTGCCTAGATCCTATTTACCATTCTGGTCTTAGTTTAGCTACCACTCCCAATAGGTGGTTTTCTCAGACCACTCCCGAGCCAGCCCCCCACTTCTAAATCCCTGGTAGATATGTCTCCCATTTGTTTTCTCAGTATCTTGTCTTCCCTCATTATAATTATCACAACATTTTATTAGAATTGTTTATTTACTTATCTAAATTTCTGTATCTCCATAATTTTGGTGGGACAAGGGTTATGTTTGCTACAGTTTGCCATTTATATTACATAGTATTACATTATATTACAAAATATTACATAGTTTTCATATTGCTATGAATAAATACCAGAGACTGGGTGATTTATAAAGAAAAATAGGTTTAATGGTCTCACAGTTCCACATGGGTCACAATCATTGTGGAAGGAGAAAGAGAAGTAAAGTCACATCTTACATGGCAGCAGGCCAGAGACTGTGTGCAGGGGAACTGCCCTTTATAAAACCATCAGATCTTGTGAGACCCATTCACTACCATTAGATAGTGAATAACTCACCCCCATGATTCAATTACTTCCCACCAGGTCCTTCCCACGAGATGTAGAGATTATGGGAGCCACAATTCAAGATGAGATTTGGGTGGAGACACAACCAAGCCATATCACCATTTATCATTATTATTATTTTTTGGTCGAAACAGTGTTTAGCATGTAAGAGTCTTTCACTTTCTAGTTTGGGATACATAATTCTAAATTATACTTCAGTTATTAATATCAACTTCATTTGTCCCATATTCTTCTGTCTCAGATTCACAACAATAGTCCAAATTTGGAGAAATCCTACTGGCACCCATCCTATGATAGCTTTACAATTGATTTGGGGATACATATATTAGTAAACGAAAAGTAAACTCTTCTTTAAAAAGCTCCATCTATTTGTGAAGAGAAGGCTGATGTGCAAAATATTATTGAACAATATATAAAACTGCATAGTTATATTATTTGATACAGATGATCGATAGTGTTGGAGAAATAAGATAATTCGGGTAAAAATCATCTTCTTTAATTATTTGCCTTTTATCTCTTGCGCACTTTATATTTTCTAGCCCATTCTGGCCTCTCGCTTCTCTTGAATTTATGAATCTTGGAAGAATCAAGGATGGCATCATGGAGGATTTGACTGCTCATCTCTGTCTTAGCGAATGGTTCGTTAGTGACTTTTTACCTTTCTATGAAACGTTAAATGTAGTCTTCCAAACTCTGAAAAGGCTCTTGCTAAGGCTGTATAATCCTCTAACTGCCAATCCCTATTCACTATGCATTCTACTTGAAGTCTATGCCAAATCTTGAAAGTTTCTTTCGATGGCTTTTCTTCACTCTCAGAAATGTGTGCTTTCTTATTCAACTATGCTGCTATTTTAAAATACATTTTAGAATCTCACTGATTCTTAAATATGGTTTCTTCTGCTGGGGCTTATATTCATCCACTCTATTTCCAATTTAAATGCCTTTCTCTCTTAAGTTACTTGCTCTTTGTACTTTCCCAGATCTTTTTGTCCCATGTATCTAACTGCCAACTGAACTTCTTCACCTGGATAAAAACATGTAGAAGTCAACGTGTCACATAGTGAGTTTCATTTTTATCTCCCAGAAAATTATCCTAAATTTTGCATTCCTAAAAACTATATTTGTTTGATTTTTATAGTCAATTTGATGTGTAGATGACAGATAAGGCATTTCTTAACAGATTTTATTTGGGTGGTATGATGTATATCTAAATAAAGAAAACATATTTCTGTAGACAGGTGGATATACTTACTAGAACTGAGCAAACTACTGGAATGTGTATGTGTTCATACACATGTGTGCATGTGTGTGTGCTAGGCTATTAGTTTTGCTTATTTGTTTCAGTGTTTTTCCAATCAAATTGCAAGACAAACCACTAAACTGTGAGACAGGTTCTTAATCCTTAAGCAAATGTAATCAAAAAATCATCAGGAGTTTCAATGGACCAATGATCACATGAGAGGAAATTAAAAAGCAAAGCAGAGACACAAAATTAAAAGTATGCTTTAAGGTCATTTAAAATTAAAAGTATGTTTTAAGGTCCAGTACTTCTCCAAACTCACTTCATCTTTTATTCCTCTAGCTGAACAATATATGCGAGGGCTATATTTTGCAGAGGAGATTAGTAAACTTAAAAGAGAAAATATTTCCCATTTATATTTGAGGGATTAAAATAAAGGAATGAATTTAAGTACAAGCAAAAATAAGAGAGCAGAAATTATAATTGAGTATATATATGTATACACACACACACATAGTACTAAAGTAAAGGCTTTCAAGGGTATTGTGCTGTATTGCTAGTCCCAAAAAGCCAAATAATGAGAAAATTTTGTATACAAGGGGCCATTAAATACCCAAATACAATATATGCATATGTAAATTCAACAGATTATATTATGGCCCAAAGTTTACCTTGTAAGCATCTATTATATTATAAAGTGCATTATTAAGCAAATTCTGTAGCTTTTAAGTTTGGAGAATAGTAACAGTTGGAATCACGTATGTCAACCTTTATGTATTTTGAAATTGTTGTTTTAGGGTTATAGTATTTGTAACATGTAAGTAATTTTGTTTAGTCGCAGAAGTGAACTAAAAAGTAAGTCAATATTTTGTACGAAAGGGAATTTTGATGAGGATATTTGATATCAATAGTACTGAGCCTGGCACTACTTTTCTACTGTTTTAAATATTTGCTTACTAATTGAGTAAATGGCTGCAACATGGTAAAAACTACATATACATATGTATAGATAGATTATTACCATATTACAGTTTCACTAAGGGCCATTTTATTATCTTAATATATTGCCAAGAAATATACAAATGAATTGATCAGGTACGATCTTACTGTACTAGAGAATTACAGAGGATATATTGATTTCATAACCTAAAAATTTATCTACAAACATAGTAATAGACTATCAATATAACATGTGATCTTAATTTTTTACCTGAAATGGTATATGCCCACATAGCTATACATCTAAGTAATTTGTTAAGAAATCAATTTAATATTCTTTATAAATCTCAGTCTTAGCTTTCTCAGATATAAAATGTGAATAATCATAATCTTGTATAACATGAATGTAGTAACTATTAAATGAGCTATAATAATTATTATGACTAGTTTCTAGGCTTACAGCAATAAATGAGACAATGTTATTTTTATAGGGCTTAAATACCAATATAACATGGGATTTCTCATCTTAGATTTGATGGCATTCTAAGGAATCTATAAATACGCTTTAGTTCTTCTATAAATTGCATGATATGATACTTTTTATGTGTATAGTTATTTTTTTCAGATTCTCAAATTGATCGCTGACCACCCAGTCTGACCAAAACAAATAAACAAACCAAAACTATTTCAATTATGAAAATAAATTTTTATAAAATGAAAAATACATTTTACATTTTAAATGGTATTGTTACTAATTTATACTCCATGACTGAGAGAGTATCTAAGCCACATAATATTATTTTACTTAGAATGACAACATAATTATTTTGTGGCAGAGAATGTCGCTTAGGATAGAAAAGATGCAAATCACTATTTTTTTTCTTCTTTAATGGCAGCAAGGTTAGGGCAATTTTTACTTCCTACATTCAAAATTATAAAAAAAAAATTACATACTAACAGGGACAATGGGAATATGAAGAACGCAATTATTAGGTCTAGCCTACCCCGTGATTCTGAAGACTGCCTCTTTTTTTCCCTTCTTCTCTACCAACAAAATTACAGAGTAGGCACCCTGGATTTCATTTGGAAGAGTGTAAACTACATCTCACCATATTCCACATCTCTAAGCACTGCAGAGTCAATTAGCCCACAAGGGGCTAAATCATTTTTTTTTTTCCTATATCTGAATTTTTTCGTATGGATGGAGAGTTCAGGTCTGTCTCTGGGTTGTTGTAGCTGGACATTGTGAGGTGTTCACCTTGCACCTGATCGATACAATGGAAAATCAGATATATTTTGTCTTAGGAATGAGAAAAGAATGATACTATGAAACTAATATCCAAAGAGAACACAATTAAGAAATAAAGAAAGTCTGAAGAGTGTTGTTATTTCCTTGTTTTATTCCAATATTACAGGTTTTGCAGTGGGTTTCAGTGAGACAACTGTTTATTCTTTCTTATAGATCACTGCTTACTTGTTAATCTTAAGCTGTTTTATTTATGTTTATGTCTTTCAAAAGAGTTTTAGCTAATAACATGTGGGTTTTGAAATTCATTGCTAAATGTATTGATTGCATCAATAACACAATTTCCAACATTTTTTCATAGAATATTATTGATATTAGGTATTTAATACATTATTGGCTAGAATTTTTCTGAATACTTCAAATAATCCCTGATATAAAATTAAACATATAGCAAAGTAAATTTAACTGTGTTTTTGCCCTGAGATAATACTGTATCTATGAAACAGATTGGATTAATGATATGTTGACTTGCTCCTATGAGAAACAATTGTCTATAAGTTTCTTGAGTTTCTATACATCTTGTGAGCCTAAAGTAATGACTGTACTTTGTCTTAGACTAAAGTTTCAAGATGTTCATATAGTTAACAGCCTTGGGAGAGAGATAGTGCACATGTCTGGAGCAAAGGGCAGATTTTCTAGCTGTCTTTCAAGACAGAGATAGTCATTTCCAGCACAAAGAACAAGCATGCTCGCTGTTCATTATAAAAGATTTGAGTTCTGCAAATGCAGGGAACACAACCCACCTTTAAGCAGACTATCTGGCCCTCTCTGTCTCATCCTATGGGAACTGAACCTCTGAGAACGAGTGAAGAAAATGTTAATACTCTGTCTAGTACTATTTTTTCGAGTAATAAACTGTGCTTTATCTCTTACCCAGGAGTCTCATGTTTTCTACCATCATCCATGGAACTGTGACAGCCACACTTGTTAGCTTGCAGCACTATTCATAATATCAAAGAATCAACCTAAATGCCCACCAATGATAGACTTCTCCAGTGCGGAAGTGGGGTAAGGGTGAATGGCGGGAATAAGACAGCTCCGATCTCCCAACTCCCAGCCCTTGGCGACTGAAGACCCGTGATTTCTGCATTTTCCAACTGAGAATTACAGGTTCATGCAGAGTGCGGGGCGGTCGGTCACTCTGGTCGGCTTTCTGCCAAACCCGGCGGCGAAGCAGGCGAGCATAGCCTCCACTAGGAAGCGGCATAGAGGAATCCGCTTTTCCCTGCTTCGGAGACTGGAACCTGCTTACCTGGAAAATCGGGTATCCACCCCAATGTGCGCTTTAAACTGAGCAGGCACACCGGAGGTCATGTCCCACCTGGCAGGAGGAGTCCCGCCCGCGGGCACCTCCTTCATTGCCTAGCACAGCAGTCTACATGGTGGAGTGATCTACGGCAAGGCAGCAGCGAGGGGCTGGGGGAGGCCGCCGTTGCTGAGGCTTGAGAAGTAGGCAAAAGAGCTCCCAGAAGCTGCTGGGAAGCAAGCAGGTGGGCTAGAAGGCAGAGAGAGCTTCCCCACTGCTCTCTGTAGACTCACTCCTGAGGACAGGGCACAGCTGGCACCCAGCAACAAACAACAACAACAACAGCTTAAAAGCAGCAGAAACCTGCAAGGCGCAGGCTACTGTCTGACGGCACAGAGGCAGGTGGATCTCCCAACGGGGTTGCGGGGAGCTGCCTGCTCAAGTGCGATTACAGGCACAGTGCAGCTAACTGGGAGGCATCCCCACTGAGAGGCAGTCCCACTGGGCTGCCCCACACCTCCTGGGGTTTGATGCACACCCCTGAGGAGGCTTTGGGCAAAGGAATCTGAACCTTCCACACTGGCTGTTCAAAATGTTTCCCTCTTTGCATGGCCCTGCTGCTGCAGTGCAGAGCAGTGGGGTCTGGAGTGGACCTCAAAATCCCGGCTTAGAGACTGCAGCTGAGGGTCCCTGACTGTTAGAAGAGGGAAAACTATCAAACCAGGGAGGACTTTTATACCATTGCATCATTACATCCTGCATCACATCTAAAGGCCAAGAGGCAGATCAAACCAGATGGGAAAAAAGCAGACACGAAATTCAAAAATAAAGGCATCTCCCCGGCAAAGGAGGCGCGCTCCTTCGCCAACAACGGATCAAGACTGGGCGGGAGGAGCCAGCTTGCAGCGAGATGAGAGAAGAAAACTAGAATACATCAAATTTCTGGAGCCCTAAAATCTTGGTAGGAAGGAGTCAGCTGGCTGGAAATTAATTAGTAGGAAGAGTTCTTACAAAACAGAATGAAAGAGAGATGAAACAAACACGAGAAATCACAGTGACTTTATTACACAAAACACAATTAACCGATTTCGATCCAACTGGAAGAAAGGAGTATCAGCGATTAGGGATCAAAGTCGGCAAAATGAGTACGAAGAGAAACCAAAAGAAAAAGAAGAAAAAATGAATAAATACCAAGAGGTATGGATTATGTAAGAATAAAATCTCGTCAGTTAAGGTGCCTAAGAAGTGAGAAAATGGAACCAGTTAAACCGCTGGGATATCAGGAGAACTTCCCAACCTAATAGGGCGAGATAGCAGTCAAATCCAGAAGCCTACAGGCATACAAAGATACTCCTACGAGAGAGCCAGCTCAAGACACACATAATTACCAGATTCACAGGGTGAAATACGAAGGAAAAAATCTTAAGAGCGAAGCCAGAAGAAGGTGGGTTACCCACGGGGAAGCCCATCAGACTCCCCAGCAGATCTCGGCGAGAGACTCTAAGCCAGAAGAGTGGAGGGCCAATGTTATTCTTAAAGAAATTTTCAACCCAGAATTTCATATCCAGCCAAACTTCAAGTTTCATAAGTGAAGGGAGGAAACGGAATCCTTTGAATGGCTTGAAATGCTTGAGAGATTTTGTCACTTTTCGGTACCTTACAGGAGACCACAGAGCACTCAACATGAGAGAACAGCGGTACCGGCCATTTACAAAAAGCAACACCAAAATGTAAAGACCATCCAGAGGCTAGGAAGAAACTGCATGTTCTTGAGAATAACCAGAGTTAATATCATAATGGCAGGATCAGAGTTCCGCCTTAGTGTAACAACAAAGTAGCAAAATGGATAAAATGCTCCAATTAAAAAAGACACAGACCCCAGCAAACTGGATAAAATTCCGAGGCCAATGGTCTGCTGTATTCAAAGGGAGTTATCTCACCTGAGAGAGACATGCTGGAAACAAAAGGCAAGGGACAGAGGAAGATTTACCAAGCTAAAGTGGAGAACAAAAAACGGGGGGTTGCAATTACAGTCTGTGTGGGCTTTGAAACCATCAAAGAGATCAAAAGGAGACAGAAGAAGGCCATTACATAATGAGCCAAAGGGATCAATTCCAACAGGAAGACTAACTATCTAAATATATATGCACCCAATACAGAGGCACAGATTCATAAAACCAAATTCATAGGAGCTTACAAAGAGACTTGAACTTTCCTGCTTACAACTGTAATGGGGAGACTTCAACCTCCATATCATGGCTGACAGATCAATAAGACAGAAAGTTAACACAAGGATATCCAGAATTAGACTCCATCTCTGCACTTAGAAACAGACCTAATGAACACATCTATGGGAACTCTCAGCCCCAAGTAATAGAATACCATTCTTCTCAGCACCACATGTTAAACACTCCAAAGGTGACCCATGAATGCCAGGCTGTGCTCTCATGAAATGCCTGGGAACAGAAATTGCCAACATAGGCTAGCCCTAGACCACAGTGCAAATCAAACTAGAACTCAGGACTAAGAAACTCCAATCAGGCAGCTCAGCTTCATGGAAACTGAACAACCTGCTCTGAGATGACTACCTGGGTATATGAAATGAAGAGCCCAGAAATAAAGATGTTCTTCAGAACCAATAGGAGAATAAAGATACAACATACAGAATCTCTGGGACACATTTAAAAGCAGTGTGTAGAGATTTACCAGCACTAAATGCCCACAAGAGAAGCAGGAGAAAGATCTAAAATTGACATCAACATCCTGAATTAAAAAAGAACTAGAAACGAGAGCAAGTATTAGAAACTAGCAGAAGGCAAAGAAACCACAACTAAGATCAGAGCAAGAACTGGAAGGAGATAGAGACACAAAAACCCTCAAAAAATCAATGAATCCAGGAGTTGGTTTTTAGAAAGATCAACAAAATTGACAGACCACTAAGCAGAGAACTAATAAAGAAGAAAGAGAGAATCGTCAATATGATTAAAATGATAAAGGATATCACCACGACCCCACAGAAGTACAGGGCTACAATAAAGGCAAAACACTCATAAAATAAAAACTGGAAAACCTAGAAGAAATGAGATGATTTCCTGGACAACACGATCTTTTAAGACTAAACCAAGGAAGAAGTTAGATCCCTGAATAATAGACCAATGGCTGGAAGCTCTGGAATTGAGGCGTAATTAATAGCCTGCAACCGAAAAAGTCAAGGACCGGGTAGTTCACAGCCTGAATTCTACGAAGGTATAAAGGAGGAGTTAGTACCATTCCTTCCTGGAAACCATTCCCAATCAATAGAAAGAGAATCCTCTAGCATATTTTATAGAGGCCAATATCATCCTGATACAAAATACGGCAGAACCACAACAAAAGAAGGGTACAGAACCAATATCCCTGATGAGCCTTCGATGCAAAATCCCTCAATAAAATACTGGCAAACGGATTCAACCAACATGAAAACGCCACCATGATCAGTGGGCTGTCCCTGGGATCACGAAGGCTGGTTCAAATCATTAGAAACGCATGTCCAGCATATAAAATAAGACTAAAAAGAATACGAGAACCACATGATTACAACCTCAATGATTACAGAAAAGGAGCTTTTGGGCAAAATTCAACGGCCACTTTATTTCAACAGCTCAATAAGTCCGGTGGATGGAAGGCGTTACCTCAAAATAGTAGACTATTGCCGGCAGGCCACAGTATTATCATACTGAATGGGCAAAACTGGAAAAATTCCGCTGAAGACTGGCACAGAGACAGGGTTGCCCCTCTCTCACCCTCCTATTTGAACGCCAAATTGTTGGAAGTTCAAGCTGAACGTTGGTGTCAGGGCTGGTTGGGAAGGTCGGATGACAGTTATATATTTGAGAACTTCGTATGCTCATTTTGATCTCATGGCTTGTTAACCCAGCGCTTGAGCAGAATCTCCAGGATACAATTAATATTGCGAAATCACGAAGCGGCTGCCACACCGTAACGAAGACAAACACAGAGCCAAATCATTAGCGTTAGACTTTATTCACAATTGCTTTCGAGAATAAAATACCTAGAGGTCCAAGCTTGAGGGTTGGCGGGACCTCTTCAAGGAGGAACTACAAACCTGCTCAGTGAAATAAAAGAGGACACAAACAAATGGAAAGAACATACAACCATCATGGATAGGAAGAATCAATAGCAATGGCCACACAAAGGTATTTGATTCAATGCCATCCCATCAAGCTACCAATGGAGTTTCTTCAGAATTTGGGAAAAACTGTACCAGGGATTCATATGGAACAAAAACTGCATCTCCCAAGCCACAGACGTCCTAGTCAAAAGAACAAGCTGGAGGCATCCCGGCTGAGCTACTGCTACTGAGCTACAAAACTTGTTCAGAATTTCCCGAAACACAGAGAGATATAGACCAGTGCGATTAGAACAGGAGTCCTCAGAAATAGCTTCACACACATCTACAGCCATCTGATCTTTGACAAACCTAGAGAAACAAAGAAACAGGAAGAAAGGATTCCTATTTCAATAAATGGTGCTGAGGAAGATTTGGCTGCATGCCAGGTGAGAAAGCTGAGCGGATCCTTTCCTTACTCCTTATCACGAAAGGGCTGGTCAGGATGGATGGGGACTTGAAATGAGCCAGACCACAATGCCATGGTCACAGGAGGAGCCTAGGTGGGCACCCGGAGAGCTAGGACATGGCTGGGGCGAGAACTACAGTAATCACAAGGCACCAAAAAACAATGGCAACTAAAAGCTACAAAATTGACAGAATGGGATCTCTTCCAAACTAAGAGCTTCTGCACAGCAAAGAGGCATACCATCAGTGACAGACAACCACAAGAATGGGAGAAAAATTTTAATCTACTCAAAATAGGTTAGCAAAGGGCCTAATATCCAGAACCTGCAAAAGAACTCGAAGCAAAATTTACAAGAAAAACAACCCCGTCAAAGTGGGCAGGGGGCCATGAACAGACATTTCTTTCAAAGAGGAACATTCATACAACCAAGCAGACATGAAAAAGGCCCTTTCAAATATTCATCATGCATCAGAGAAATCTGAAATCAGAAACACAATGAGAGACCCATCTCTTTAAATTAGAGATAGTGATCATTTAAAGATGGAAACAACAGGTGCTGGGAGGGATGTGAAGGCCTAGGGCACTTACACTGTTGGTGGGATTGTAAACTAGTTCAACATTACTTGGAAAACTTAGACCATAAGCGTTCCTCAGGATCTAGAACTAAGATGCTTCATGCTAGTATTAATAAATCCATTACTAGGGATATACCAAGGTTATAGATATGCTGCCTACTAGAACACATGCACCTTGTGTATTTATTGCAGCATATTCCCTAACTCTCACTTAGGAGCTTTGGAATCCCTTAAATGTCCATGGCTGACAGATTGGATTCAGAAAATGTAAGCACCTTGCCACCATGGGAATGCTATACAGCCATCCGAAAGGATGAGTTTGTGTCCTTTGCTGGGACAGATGGCTGAGCTTCTCATTCTGCCAAACTAGCAAGAACAGAAAATAGAAGCACCCATGTTCTCTCCACTCATAGGTGGAACTAGAACTGACAAGATCACTTGGATTCAGGAAGGGGAACATCACACACACAGACTATCGTAGGAGGGAGGGGAGGGAGGGATTGCATTAGGGGAGTTATACCTGATGTAAATGTGAGAGTTGATGGTGCAGCAGACCAACATGGCACAGTATACATATGCAACAGAGCCTGCATTATGCATGTACCCTACAACTTAAAATTATAATAATAATAAATAAATTAAAAAAAAAAAAAAAAAAAGAAAATGTGCTACATATACACCATGGAATACTATGCAGCCACAAAAAGAATGAGATCATGCTTCATTATTGTTTTGTCCTTTGCAGGGACATGGACGGAGCTGGAGGCCGACCTTAGCAAACTGACACAGGAACAAATAACCAAATACTGCATTTTCTCACTTATAAATGAGCTAAATGATGGGAACACATGGACACATAGAGGGGAACAACACACACTGGGACCCATCGAAAGGTGGAGGGTGGGAGGAGGAAGAGGATCGAGAAAAATGACTAATGGGTACTAGGCTTAATACCTGGGTGATGAAATAATCTGTGCAAGAAACTCTCGGGACAAAAGTTTACCTATGGAACCCAAATGCATTTGTAACCCTGAACTTAAAATAGAAGTTAAAAAAAGAAGTAGGTTAAGTTCCAGATCCTTTTCTGGTTCTTGATACTTATTTCTTGACAAGTTTTAAAGTAAAATATTTATTCTTAATTAAAATTTTATCTAAACATATGTACATATACTTTTGAAAGCAGTATGTTTTGGCTCTGTCTATGTGTCCCCACCCAAATCTCACCTTGAATTGCAATCCCTAGTTTTAACTTGTACATGCTCATGGCAACTTCCCTTTCCCCAAAGTGTGACAAGCAGCAATGTCTCCAGATACTGCCAAATTCTCCAGATACTGCAAAATGCCTCCCATACACACTGTTTAAAATCACTGTACTAGACTAAGCTCTCAAAATATACACTGCAAATATTTCCCTACCTTTTTTATCTCTAATATCCTTCAGAGTGTTTGATCAATTACCAGGGCTCATTGAAAAAATATTGCAAAAAAAAGAAAGAAAGAAAGAAAAGAAAAGAAAAAAGAAAAGAAAAAGGATAAACCTCCCTTGGAATTAAAAAGAAAATCACTGTAAAAGTTTATATAAAGAGTCAGACATATTCAAAATGTCATTTACAAACTATGTTTGTCACTTCATCTGTTAAATTTTTATTACTACTATTGTGAAAATGTATTTTTTTCATCATTTTTAAACAACTGACCTCTACAGAGAAAAGCAGTCAAAGAGAATCTATGGTTGCTTTTTTTCTTTCTTTTCATTTTTTGTTTCAGCTAAAAACTTTGAATTGAAGATTAATGACTCGATATAATGAATTGCATTATTTTCAAATGACTGTAAACTTGTGTGCGCTGAGAGAAAAATCTTGGTTATAATTGTTTATGACTTGTGTTATTTCCATATTTTTCATGAATATATCTTCCATCAAAGTTTCTTCTCCTTCCATAAAATAAATTTATATTTATTGAATAGTGTAAGTTTTTCAACACAAAGCAATTTTGATAGCATTGTATGAAAATAAAATGATAATCCATAGAAAATTAGGTGTAGTTAAAGCTAAATTCCCATGATCTATGAAGTCTGCAGGATATCTAGGAGAAAGATCTATAAGATAACTGCAGCAGGATAAAATTTTATCATTTTTGTAATACTTAAAATATAATAATCTCATACAATTTATCAGCAATGTGTGTTTCAGTGTTTTCATGATATTCGAGCACTAAACTCAGCATTCTTTTTTGTTTCATCAGAAGGTCGATGCACTTGTTCCCTATTTTCAAAATATAGGATGTTATGTCATCATAAAATCAGTGGTTTAGATGCCGTGACATGGTATATTTGAATAAAGTACATTTATTAGAAATGTGTATTAAAATATGTTCCAGAGATAAGTTTTTAAATTACTTTCTTTTTACCCTTGGTACTTCCTTCAGTGGAAGCAAAGCAAAACAAAAATTAGTAAATTAAAGCGGGGTTTAAATATTTGGTTATGATTGTGTACAGGGGATAGTAAATGTGTTTTAATAAGATGTAAATTTCTACTGCTTAAAATGCCTTTCTTTGTAAATACAACTTGTAAGTTTTAAATTAAGGCAAGATTTATTACATTTATTCAGAGATAGGATAACCGTAGGAGAACTCTGAAACTTGACTACCTGGCTTCAAATTCCCCTGTTACCCATCCAAAAAAAAAGTAAATTTCATGAGAATAAATTTTTATTTGTTTTGTTCACTGATGTTTACCAAAGATCTTGAATAGTGCGTAGCACAAAACAAGAATTTAACAAACATTTCAAAAATTATAATTATTATTTTTGAGATAGGGTCTTGCTCTGTCACCCAGACTGGAGTGCAGTGGTATGATCATGGCTCACTGCAGCCTCAACCTCCTGTGCTCAGGAGATCCTCTTACCTCAGCCTCCCAAATAGCTAGAACTATAGGCAAAAACCACTACAACATGCTGATTTCTGTAGGTTTTGTAGAGTTGGGGTTTCAACACGTTGCCCAGGCTGGTTTCAAACTCAACTCAAGAGACCCGCCTACCTCAGTCTCCCAAAGTGCTGGAATTACGAGCATAAGTCACTGCACCTGGCCAATAAAGATTATATGCATTAATTAATTAAGTCCCTATTTGTATATTCGTTTTCTATTGCTGTTGTATCAAATTAACACAATCTTAGTAGCTGAAAACATATGAATTTATTATCTTTCAGTCTTGAAGTTCAAATCTCTGACATAAGTCCCACTGGGTTAAAAACAAGGTACTAGCCAGGCTGCATAGCCCCTGGAGGTTATACAGGAGAATCCATTTCAGTGCCTTTTCCAACTTCTGGAGTTGCCTTCATTCTTTGGCCCGTGCCCACTTTTCACCTTCAAAGCTAGCAATGGCTGGTTAGGTCTTTCTCACATAGCATCACTCTTGACACTGACTCCTTCTGACACCTGCTTCATTATTTAAAGATCCCTGTAATTATATTAGGTCTACCTGGATAATTCAGGATAAGCTCTCTATTTTAAAGTCAACAGATTAGCCACCTCATTTTCATATGCAGCCTGACTCCCTTCTGTCTTATATGTAACATACATTCACAGGTTTCAGGGACCTGGAGGTGCACATCTTTGGGTTATAATTATTCTGCCAACCAGACTTTCCTAATTTTGCAATATTAAGTAAATTATTTAACCACATTGTACTACTTTTCATATTTGTAAAATGTAGATCTGCAAAATATTGAGTACCTATTTCATTAATTTGTTGTACTGAGTTATTGCATATAAAATTCTTGAAACAGTGTATACTGCATTGTTGTCACATAGTAACATGTAGTTTTTATTTTAAGTGTGTCCTTTTGAAGCTAATATTTTATGTTCAATAGTTTAGTTCCACTTTCCTTTAAAGGAGGATGAATTGATGACATCTGCTTAAGGTTCTTTGAATGCTTAATGACATTAAAACTTTGAAAATGGAAAAGCTGACTTCAATTTCAAGATTCTATTCTCAAACGGGAGATCTTTCTGGCTTTATGAGCTGAAGTAAGTTGCCTAAAGATATCATCAGAAAACACAAATGGATTGCAGTGTAAACGAAATAATGAAATTTTTAAGTACTTTTAAAATCTATTTGTCTGTTGGTCATCTATCTATCATCTATCTCTCTATCTATCTATAATGAAATATATAAAACTAGATAATCTTCAAATATAGAAAGGTTTGGGACCCTCCCTTTAATGTGTCTCAAACGGTAAGTTTAAGAATGGTCCTGGAGGAATTAATCAGATTAAGCAAGGGACTATGACTCAGATTAAAACCACAGAACAATGCTAGTCATAGCTTATTCCTGGAGACTGGGTATTTAGATATATGAATGAATCTTTTGTACTCTCAACTAAACCAAGTAAACTATCCCTGCATCTTAGTTGGGGCAAGTTTAAGATATAACAATGGCAGTATTAGTTAATATGAGTAAAGATTATGTAGCAATAGTATAGCAAAGGAGAAAAGTCTCAAACAGTAGTCATTTCTTCAACGATGCAAAACATTTTATACAATTTATTTCATTAAAGAAAAATTAAGTAATTGGTAGTATTTTTAATGTAAGTTTAATTTCAAGTGTGTGTTTATGTGTTCTCCAGTGATCTTGTGAAGTGTAAAATGTAAGTATTCTAATTGCTTCTTTTCATTTCTCTTGAAAGAAGAAAACTATTTTCAGACTCTAACTGTATCTATACCACACACTCTTGTATGACATTTATTTTCAAAATAAAATTTTATTGTGCATCAAAGAAACTGAATTCAAAAGGAAAACTGCTACTAAAATGTAGAATCTTTTCACTTTTTCAAAAATTTAAATTTTTTATTCAAAATAAACTCTAGTATTTTTCTCTTAAATTGAGACAAAATTCTTTGTCCAGACCAAGTTGTGAGATTTTTGGTCATGCATTTAATGGTAACGGGTCTCTTCTTTCGCATTTGTTAAATGGACATATTATTACTGTCTTTTTACATTTTAATTATAAACATCAAATGAAACGATGACAAAAAACTTTGGTACTAAAAAGTTTATGTCCATGAATCATGTTATTTAGCATTTTAATCCTTTTATTGAGTTACATTAGCTCTGTGAATTAATCATTCATTTGAATTCCCTGGACAGCATAGCGTGGCAGCTCTGTGGGGTCAGCAACTTAGAGTTGCAGATAAAGGCAGCAATGATAGTCATCAAGCATGTGAAGGTATTTAATGTTTCATACAGCCTTTCATTTTTTTTCTTAAGAGATGGGATTATTTTTGTTTTTCAAGGAAGAAGTGGGTAGAAAAAACTGAAAATAAAACAAAACAAAAAGCCAGGTGCAATGGCTCATGTCTGTAAGTAATTCCAGCACCAGGCAAGGGAATGACTTCAGGCCAGGTGTTTGAGACCAACCTAGCAATATTGTGAGACCCGCATATCTATAAAAAAAGAAAAAAAATACAAAATAGTTAGGCATGATTGTGCACACCTGTGGGCTCAGCTATTCAGGAGGCTGAGGGAGGAGAATCACTTGAGCCCAGGATTTCCAGAATGCAGTGATCTATGATCATGCCACCGCAATGGAGAATGAGAGACCCTGTTTCTAAAAAAATAAATAAATAAAAAGAAAAAACCCTATAGCTACAATTTTTACTACTACTATTACACATACTACTGTTGGTACTGCTACCTCCAGCACTACCAATAATAACAGCAACAATAGCACCTTTTATCTGGCTGAGCACAGTGGCTCACACCTGTAATCTCAGCACATTGGGAGGCTGAGGCTGGCAGATCACTTGAGGTCAGGAGTTCGAGTAGTTGTAGCTATTCAGGAGACTGAGGCAGGAAAATTGCTTGAACCCAGGAGCCAGAGGTTGCAGTGAACCAAGACTGCACCACTGCACTCCAGTCTGGACTACAGAGCAAGACCCTGTCTCAAAAACAAACAAACAAACAAAAACCTTTTATTATGCCAAAAAGTTTCCAAATGCCAGAAAGTACAAATATAATGTTTTTTTATAACTGTAGATTATCTGTATTATTATTATATCACTTTTTTCTTTAAATTCTTGCATACCTAATATTTCAACTTCAATCTCCTCTTTAAAAATGTTATTCTTGAACTAAGTGGTATGGTATGACTAATTTTCTTTCCTTTCTAATCTACATTAAAATAAAAAAATATGGAATTTTTTAAAAGTTCATCAGGTATATTTCTTAAAATAATCTCTCACCCATCATTAGTCTGCCAGCTACACTTTGGAAAGTCTAGATTAATTTTTTGTAGCCATTTCACAGATGTAAGAAGAGAGGTTTACAGAAGTCAAGCTGGACAGCAATTGAGAGGTATTAGAACCTTGTGTCACCATAAAATTTGCCGTCTAGTAATGGGGGAGCTTATTTCTCTTGGGATGCTAATCCACACTTACACCATCTCATCATCTATTGGAATTTTTCACAGTGGCTTCTTGTGTGGCTTTTTCTTTTGAGAAGAAATACAGGACCAGATGTCCACTTCACTCTTTAAAAACTTTAAGATGCTACGCAAGAGAGCTTGTGTTGTTTGTCCTTGCCATTTGCATTTTACTTCTCACATATCAAATTATGCATTTGTTTGAGAGAACTGTGGCATTTATTAATTATCCCAAGCCAAATTCTCATTTTCAGTAAATGGCACCTTACACAGTGGGGCCATGTCATGCAGGAGCTTTGACTGGGGAACAAGTGTCAGTGTGGTGAGGAGCCTGCTGCGTGTTTAATGACTACAAATGAAATGCACTGTTACTGTTATAAAGCATCATTCCATCAGCCAGTAGGTTTTCACTGTAAGTAAAGATAAAATGACTTGGACAATCTGTACTAAATCCATCAGTTTTAACTGTAAAAGCAGCAGGTAAGGCAAAACTTCTTCAAACAGAATGGATGTTGGAGAGGAAAGAACAAAAGGATGGTTTTCTGACTAAAAATATAATAATTATTATTTAATCAAATACACAATATCATGTCTGGGTTTGAATTTTTATTCTCCCCCTGCTTTCTAAATAACTTGCACAAAGCCCCTAATTGCTCTTAAGGATCTTCAGTGTCTTTCTGTTTCAAAGGGGGATGTAACCATTTCTCATGGGATGGAGTTGAGCACCAAATAAAACAATGTACTTCTGCCCTAATAATGAGTAGCATGTGCTTAATCTCACACAAGGATTCAGAATTTCATTCTCTCGCACCATCAGAAGTTTTCTGTTAACCTGGGATAATTTGAAATCTTATTTAAATATTTTAGTTTGCTTATACATTTCTCAATTTTAGATTATACTACAATAAAAATCATGGTAAGTAAGACATTCTCTATAATTAGGATGTTCTGTGTCTTAATTTCTTTCAGATGGCATCTGTGACCATTAGTCATGAGAAGTGTCTGCGGTCAAACAATGAACTAAAGCATATACACACAAAAATTTAGTTTACTATTTCAAATGTTCTATTTTAGATAATTTACAATAGAAAGAGTTTATGTCCTTTTGGACTTTATTAATACTATAAATTGAAAGGAAAATGAATAGTGAATATCAATCATGCATACTTTATATTTATTTAGTGATTTACAGTTAAACGTTTAAAATTTCTTAATAATTCCACACCATTATTTTATTTGCTAGTATGAGTCACAAGAAAGCTTGGTGAATAAGAAAAACACAGAGATAAAGAAGTTCATAAAGGAAGAGTAACAGAACATTGATACGTTGTTAGAATGGTGAAGATAAAAAATATACAAATAGGATATGAAGAGTTAATACTTCACATTTGTTCACATACATTTTATAAAGAACTTTGACATGATACTTTATTCTTTATGATAACTGATTGTGATGTTATCACCATTTTGTAGGTTAGGAAACCAAGGCTCAGAGGTACAGAGCTTCTAAGTAGGAAATCTGGGACAATTATTTAAGTCTTTTTTTTTTTTTTTTTCTGAAATCAGAAAAAAAAAATATTTTTCTGAAACATCAAACTGAGGAATCTGGGGAACAGCAGGGAGAAAGATCTGTTAGGGGAGAACTGGGTGGGGGAAAAGTTTTCATTATGTAGTTGAAAAGCACTGCATTGACAGAAGAGCAAAATCATATGGGTTCTTTCAGTACTTGTTCCATTATTCCTTCTCTTTCTCATGGTTGTAGAGCATCACATCTAAGAGCAGAGGGGACACAAGGGATAAGAGAAAATTCTGTAACTCTGAATATCACTATACCATTTTTTAATTTAATTTTCTGCTACCTTAGATTTAAATAAAGTAATATACAAGAATTAAAAGAAAAACTCAGAATATATTCCCTTATGCCCATATATATCCTTTTTGAAAGTCATTATGCACAGAAGATTTGAAAATGTCCTGAAAATAACATAGGATATATGGAAGTCCCAGTTTCATAGAAAGTATAAGTAATATTTTTAAATACTTTCATATACCAAATCAATTTGTATTTAAACTTTAACTGTCTCTACTTATAAATCAATTTCACGAGCAAGAGGAGAGATATTTACCAAGAAGGTTTTGTCATGCTTTCTTCAGATACTCTAATCTTACTGGCATGTTTCCCAGCTCTGAATTTTTACTGGAAATAACATTTTCCTTGATTTTCATAGGAAAGCAACAGAATACAGAAAATGTGCTTCGGATGGTTCATTCTGTAGCATTCTTTCATAGGTAATATTTTATGAAGTATGACCTTTTTCTGTTGCTGGCTCTGTATTGTGTTTGTTAATTTGTTTGGTAATATATTTGGGCTGCATGTACTCTCAAGATATTTTTTGCTTTAGAATACACCACATATATTGCGATATAAGGTAGAATGATGATGAAAAAGTATAATGGTGTGGTATTGTGCAGATGTGTATTGAAATTTAGGAACTTTTAAAATCATCATTATCTAGTGTGCAAAAATCTTAGCTGTAAAAATAAAGAGATGACAATCTAGTGTCTGGAATGAATAGCCGAAGGTGGGGCCAGCAACACTCACTACACAGAACCCCACAAGTCAAGAAAGAGAAAACAGAAGTGTAAAAGTATTAGAGGATTTGATTCAAATAGCAATAGATTAGAAATCTCTTAAAGCATAATATTTGTCATCCCACCCTGTTCTTCTCTCCAGTATGTATTTGTAGTTAGTAGATGTTCTGCTATAAATTGCGATCAAAGCTTATAGTGATTGTTTACAAAGAGGTCTTGGACTTACATGAATTAACTGTTTTCTCACTGAAGGATAAGAAATCAGCTGGTGAAAAACAGAGTTGAAAGAGTAAAGTCAGTCATCTTGGGGGTTTTGCTGGAACTTGAATTCAACCCTTTGCCCATCTTTAAAATGATGTGTATAGAGTGATAATCTCACTGGGTGATTAGCTTCATTCAACTTAAACTTCTGAATATATGATTAAAAATTCAGGTCTCTGAATTAAGTCTCTGTGATTTGATTCTTCCTTGTCTATAACAACCTCCTTGGAAATGCAGCCAAGGAAGAAAGGAGACAGAAAGGAAGAAATGAAAATAAAAAGAGGAAATTGGGAAATGATTAAAAAAGGAAATGATTAAAGAATGAAATCAGCAAGTAGGGATAAAGAGGAGTATGAAGAGTGCTAGAAAGAAAAGGAATGAAATAATGAGAAGAAAAAATATGTAAACTAATAATTATTGAATATCTGTTCCAAAATTCTTCTGGATGAGTCTGCAATGTTATCTCATTTAATTCTTACAGGAAATCCGAAATCTTTATTATTTTAGGTAAAAGGCATGCCAAGCTGCCTCTTAAGCCTACAATTTAATGACAACCTGCTTCTCCTGTCCTATAGAGTGTGCCCTGGATTATGTGTCCTTGTCCTCATTAGCCACCATGAATCAGACTAGACTTGGACCACTTGTCTGCTTTAGAGAGATCAGTTTATTTCATAAGCTTTTGTCTTCTAGCCACATTATTCAAATTTATCTTTGACAAATGCTTAAATGTATAAAGTATATCAGGTAAAAACTGGGCCAAATAAATCCATGTGTAGACAAAGAAGACTAGAAGATAACTATGTGGATATCCTAGTTGCTCCACATTTTCAACAATGTTTATCATCAGTCTTCTTATTTTAGCCATTCTAATGGATGCTTAGTGCTTTGTCTCTGTTGGTATTAATTTGCATTTTTCTGATGACTAATGATGTAGTTCAGGGGTCCTCAACTCTAGGCCATGAACTGGTTATGGTCCGTGGCCCCTTAGAAACTGTGCTGCACAGCAAGAGGTGAGCAGGACGGCCAGCGAGCTGTGCCATTAGATTCACATAGGGGTGCGAACCTTATTGTGAATTGCCAGCATGTGAGGGACCTAGATTGCACACTCATGAGAATCTAATGCTGGATGATCTGAGGTGGAACAGTTTCATCTTGTAACTAACCCCGCTACCTGCTCTGATCTGTGTAAAATTGTTTTCCACAAAATGGGTCCGTGGTGCCAAAAGGTTGGGGACTGAGGCAGGAGAAGAAGACCTGGAGGCAGGGAACCTAAGGAGTTCCTAGAACTAAATAAAATGAACACCCTGTGACAGGAAGTATTCTATTCGCTTAGGTAAGATGTACACTCAGTAAATGACTTTGTAACTTTATTTCATCCTCTTCATTTACATAGGGCGTACACCAGGTAACCAATGGAAACCTCTAGAGGATATTTAAACCCCAGAAAATTTTGTATCAGGACTCCTGAGACCCTATGCTCGGGCTTGCTCTGACACTATCTCTGCTGGTTTTGTTTTTTTTTTTTTTTTCCTTCATTCTTTCCTTGCTTTGTTTGTGCATTTTGTCCAATTATTTGTTAAATACTCCAAGAACCTGGACACCTTCAACCGGTAACAGGGACCACTGAGTAGAGCATCTTTTCATAAGCATCTTAGGCATTTGTATATTATCTTTTTTGTGAAGTGTCTGTTCAAATAATTTTCTTTTTTAAAAGTTAGGTTCCTTATGTTACTGCTAAATAAAAGCTTTTTTATATATTCTAGATAAGATAATTTGCCATATATATGTCACGGTGATTGTTCATCAAGAGGTCCGATTGAATGTTGGACAAACGTGGATTAACCTTTTTCTCATTGAAAGATAAGAAATCAGCTGGTGAAAAACAGTTGAAAAACCATAATTCTAGGTATATTTATGCTCGTTCTGTTTTATTCTGTTCATTTTTAATGGTACATCTTAAATAGAATTCTTTAATTTTGATAATTTCCATTTTATAAATTGTTGGATGGATATTCTTTATTTGAATGTATTTTAATCTTTGCCTACTACAAAGTTATAAAGTCTTTTATGTTTTCTCTAACAATTTTACAGTTGAAGAATTTTTTTATATCTATGATCCATTCAAGTTCATTTTTGTGTATGCTGTGAGATAAGCATTGAGTATTTTATGATGATGATGATGATGATGTATGGGTATCTAATTGTTCCAGCACCTTTAAAACAAATAAAAAAAACAAACAAAAACAAAACAAAACAATACAAAACAAAACCATAAATTTTCCCAGTGAAATACTTTTCTATCTTTACCATTGATTTCTGCTCACATTTTTATAACTTTATTTTACAGATTAAATAATAATTATTTAGAAATCTAATTTTTACATATTTGAAAGTATCCCCAATGTTTCTTACTTTTATTTCTAACTAAATATATTGTGGTCAGAGAGCAAACTTCATAATTTCATTTCATTTAAATTCATTGCAATTGATTTCATGTTCTAACATACTATCTATCACTGTTTCGCTGTTGGGTAGAATGTACTCTTAATGTCATTTGAATCAAATTGGTTGATAACACTGGTCACCATATATCTTAGCTTTTATTTCTCTGAAAATTTCTATTTTCCCTGCATTTTAAATATATTTTTCGAGTATAGAGTCCTAGGTAACCAAAACATGTGAAATACTTTTTCCTCATCATTTTAAAGATGTATTCAATTTCTCAGGGCTTGCTTAATTTTATGTGAATACTGAAGTCATTTTTATGTGTATCATTCGGTATAAGTTTTTTTTTCCCCTTCTTGTTAGTATTAAGGTGTTCTCTTTATTACTCGAGTCCAGGAATTTTATTGCACTGTATTTTGATGTATTTTCCTTTGTATTTGTTCCATTTTGAGTTCACTGAACTTTGTGTATTGCATTTACAACTCTCAGAAATTAAAAAAAAATTAATGTCATGATATCTTCAAGCAATCTTCTGTCCTCCCTCTCTTTTCACTCCATTTAAAAATCGGATTACTTATTGGTTAATCACCCTGACTTTGAGCCCTGTGACACTGAGGTACTTTATTTTTCTTATTTTATTCCTCTTTGTTCTTCACATGGAAAAAGTTTCAGTTGTTAGCTCTTAGGATTCACTGAGTTTTGCTTTTGCAATGTCAAATCCATAAATTTTTAATTTCTGATTTTTTTCTTCTTTATATATTATCATAGTTATTTCATTGTGCTCACTTTCCCCTTTATATCCTTAAACATATTAGGCATTATATTAACTAAGTTAATGCCGTCTTTGCTAATTATTTAACTTTTATCATTTCTTGTTCTGTATCACCTGCCATCTTTTGGGCTATGAGTTACATTTTCCTGCTTATTCTTATGTCTAGTAACTTCTGACGAATTCTATATTGTGAATTTTGCATTGTTATGTGTTAGTTTATGTTGTAGTAATGTAGAGTATTAGACTTTTTCTTCTGGTTGGATGTTAAATAACTAGCAGATCGGGTTGATCTTTTCATGGCTTGTTTTTAAACTCTTTTAAGTTGGGCCTAGAGAAATTTGTACTCTAGGGCTAGCTTGTCCCCAATTTTTAGTTTAAAATTTCTGGTTTTACCACTGAAGGCCCTATGTGTTAGGCAGAATCTTTCTTTAAGTGGGAACTTAATTGGTCTTTAGCACTCTGTGATCTCCGAGAATTGTCCAGCTTACTGGGAAGCACCTCTCATGCTTTCCTGTGCTTTAAAAATCTTTGTCAGTCTTCTTCTTTTTTTTTTTTTTTTCCTCTCCTACTCTTATGTCCCATTTCTGGGTCAGAATCAATGTCCTAGGGGAGCTAATTGATTTCTTGCATTGGTGACCAGCAGCAATCAGAGAATTTCTTTCCTGGCTATATGCTTCACCATTCTCTCTTAATTCCTTTTTGCTTTCTTCCTTTTGCCTCTTACCAATGCTCCCTTCTCCCATTGGTATAGTTTGTATAGTTCCAGGTGAAATTTAGCATCCAGAATAGGCCCACAAATAGTAAATTGTCTACCTATTGCTTTTTCATTGATCTTTATGTTACATAAATCGCACTTTATTATTTTATCTAGATTTGTTGATATTTCTCTTTATATTTTTACTTATATTATTATTGTTCCTTCTACTATTTCATGCTTTTTCTTATAATAATTGTTTCTGCCAATTAATAAATGACTAATTAATTGGAAACAGAGACAAATAAATGTAATCAATTTGATTCCTCAGGGTTACATTGACCCTGTATTTGTTTTAGGATTGCACTTTTGGTTTCTATCCATGAACTCTTCATGTATAGAAAAGCCATAATATTAGACCCAGTATTTCATTTTTTAGTATCTGGTTGTATTTAATTTCATTGTGTGGATATAACCTGGGATAATTTGAAATCTATAATTGCTTATAGTTTCCAGATTATATTGTTTTCAATGAAAATGTGATTTTTATTTTGAGAAATAAGTAGCTAGATAGTACAAGAGGCAATTGTGACTGAAGGCTTCTGATCTATTAATTTACAAAAATATTTAGTGGTTTTTTTTTTTTTTGAGGCATAGTCTCGCTCTGTCACCCAGGCTGGAGTGCAGTGGCGTGATTTGGCTCACTGCAAGCTCCGCCTCCTGGGTTCATGCCATGCTCCTGCCTCAGCCTCCCGAGTTGCTGGGACTACAAAAAATATTTAGTTATTTTAAAGTTATTTTATGAGATACATATTTTTGGAGAAAAATCTGAGCATGAGATTGAGGTACTAATTGCAACTTTTTATTTAGTATATGCCATTTGTAAAAATGCAATTCCTTTTTTATTTTCTACTTAGATAATGGAATAATTCATCATCACTACAAATTCTTTTTATGAGTATTATTTAATGTCTATAAAATAGTATATATGTAAATGCAGTGTGTTAACATCATGTATAATTCATTGCACAGCTGAGTTTCTGTCACAATTCAAATTTACCAAGGAAAGAGGAAATTTCATCATTAATAAATCATCAAATTGTCTTTTAATAGCAGATTTTATTTTTACTTTTCATATAAATTCTTTCAACACAAAGCCTGTAAGGATGATGCCCAACTCTGATTGCCTGTCGCTGACAAACAAGCCACTCCAAAACTCAGTGGCTTAAAAGAATAAAAATTTACTTTTTAATGATTTTGTGGGTTGGCACTGTGGGTACCACTCAGCGGGGGCATCTGGTGTCTGTTCTGCACAACATCAGCTGGCTTCACTCAACATTTGAGGTCACTAGGTGTGTCAGCTGGATAAATGATTACAGCTTTCATATTATCCCAAGGTATGTCCACATAATGAAATTAAAACTGAACCAAAGACTAAAAAATAAAAAATGGGACCAAATACTAAAAAGTAAAATACTGGCTCTAATATAATGGCTTTCCTATACATAAAGAGTTCAGGGTTAGAAAACAAAAGTGCAATCCTAAAACAAATATGGAGTCAGCATAACCCTGAAGAATCAAATTGATTAAAATGATTTGTCTCTGTTTTCAATTAATCAGTCATTTATTAATCGACAGAAATAATTATTATAAGAAAAAGTATGAAATAGTATAATGAGAAATAATAATGTAAAAATATGAATAGGAGTATCAATGAGTCTAGAAAAAATAAGAATCAAGTACAATTTATATAACATAAATACCAGTTAAAAAACAATGAGTAGACAATGTACTATCTCTTTGGGTCCTTTCTGGACTCTAAATTTCACCTGGAACTATACAGAGGGAGAAGGAACTATACAGCGGGAAAAGAAAGCATTGGTAAGAGGCAAAAGGAGGAAAGCAAAACAGAGCGAAGGGAGAATGGTGAAGACTGTAGGCCCATTGGCCTCAATCACATGTATGGGGCCTTAGCTCCAATGGCTGGTAAGTCTGTGGCAGCTGAACTTCTCTTCACATAGTTTCTTTTAATCCCTTCTCCTGAATTAGTCTGTCTTTACCTTCTTGCACAGGCAACAATGCCCTGACAGGACAAGAGCAAAAGCTACCAGACTTCTTAACTCTTGGGTTGAGGCGTCATATGTCTTCAGACACACTCTGTGGTCACACAAAGTCATAAAGATACCTCCTATTGAAGGCCTGGGAAAACAGATTCCGCCTATTTAAGAGAGAATTTGTGGGCCTCCTCTATCTACCACACTACCTTATTTTAAAACCATTTTTTATCTGAAATAATGCCATGATTTCCCCTCCGCAGGAAGATTTCTTTCTAAAATTCATTTCCTTCTCAATTTTAATGTTTCTGAAGGATTTCAGGGAAAAAAAGAAAACCTCAGCATGTTTTCATAAATCTAAGGGGAGGTAGTAGAAAAAAAATCTTTTTTAAAAAAACTTTTATTTTAGACTCAGGGGTATATGTGCAGGTTCATGATGTAGATAAATTCATGTCACGGGGATTGTTGTACAAATTATTTACTCACCCAGGTACCAAGCCTGGTAGCCAGTAGGTTTTTTTTTTTTTTTTTTTTTTCCCTCATCTTCTCCCTCATCCCACACTCCACCCTCAGGTGTCTGTGGTTCCTGTTTTTGTGTCTATGTGTTTTCATCATATAGCTCCCACTATATGTGATAATATGCACTATTTGATTTTCTGTTCCTTCTTTAGTTTTTTAAAAATAATGGCCTCCAGCTCCATGTGTGTTCCTTCAAAGGACATGATCTTGTTCTTTTTTATGGTTGCGTAGTATTCCATGGTGTATATATACTACATTTTCTTTATTCAATCTGTCATTGATGGCATTAAGATTGATTCTATGTCTTTGCTATTGTGAATAGTGCTGTGATGAACATATGCACGCATGTGTCTTTATGGTAGAATGATTTGTATTTCTTTGGGTGTCTACTCAGTAACAGGATTGCTGGGTCAAATGGTATTCCTATCTTTAGACCACTGAGGAGTCACCACACTGCTTTCCACAATGATTGAACCAATTTACACCCCCACCAGTAGTGTATTAGTGTTTCCTTTCCTCCACAACCTCACCAGCTTTTATTTTATTTTATTTTATTTTACTTTTTAGTAATAGTCATTCTGACTGGTGTAGATGGTATCTCATCATGGTTTTAATTTGGGTTTCTCTGATAATCAGTGAGGTTGAGTTTTTTGTTTTTTTTTTTTTCATATGCTTATTGGCCTCATGTATGTCTTCTTTTGATAAGTGTTCATGTCCTTTTTAATGGGGTCATTTGATTTTTACCATAAATTTGTTTAAGTTCTTATAGATGCTGGATAGTAGACCTTTGTCAGATGCATAGTTTGCAAATATTTTACCCCATTCTATCAGTTGTCTGTTTACTCTGTTTACAGTTTATTTTGCTATTCAGTAGCTTGTAAGTTTAATTAGATACATTTGTCAATTTTTGCTTTCGTTGTCATTCCTTTTGGTGTTTGTGCCATGAAACCTTGCCCATTCCTATATCCAGGTATTATCTAAGATATCTTCCAGGATGTTTATAGCTTTGGGTTTTACATTTAAGTCTTTAATCCATCTTGAGTTGGTTTTTGTATATGGTGTAAGGAAGGGGTCCAGTTTCAAGCTTTTGCATATGCCTAGAGAGTTAACCCAGAACCATTTAATGAATAGGGAGTCCGTTTCCCATTGCTTGTTTTTGTCAGATTTGTCAAAGACAAGATTCTTGTAGGGATGCGGCCTTATTTCTGGGTTCTCTATTCTGTTTCATTGGTCTATATGTCTAAAAAAAAAAGTTTTTGGAGTTAGAAGCCTCGGATTGAAAGTGCAGTTACGTCTCTTATTAACTATGTGATTAACAGCAAAGCAAGCAATTTATATGAGTCTTTCTCTCCATATTAACAAAATAGAGATGTAGACTTGCACCTGTATTATAGAAGCTTATACAATTCACTAAGAAATACAGATAATTCATAAGGAACAATTCTAAATGCAGAGCGTGTTATGCAAGTATAATGTGTTCATTTTATTTCTCTGATACTTTCAATTTGATCCATACTCACTATAGACAGTGAGTATAGACGGGATAAACAGACACCATATGCAACTACTGTATGGCTTATTCCTATAGATGGCTTTAATTCTTTTTATGGATGTGATATTGCTTATAATTGGTGACAGTTTACTCCAAGTCCTCTATTTAGAAGAGGTCCACTCAGCAAAACCTCAAAAAAAAAATCCTTTTTGTATTTTAAGCGAGAATTATTGCAGGGTTTACGGCCATTTATAGTAAAAGAAAATATTTAGTGTAAGACCCACACTAAGCATGACCATTCCTTTTGATATCCCTCTTTATTATACTCTGTTGATGGATGACAGATAATGCAGTTTCACCACAACATTCTTCTTGTGTATTTCTCTCAAATCAGTAGGACTTGCAACCTTTATGTGACTTCTGTCTCTTTGTCATATTGTATTCTAAGTATATTCAAGAGATTTTCTTATATTTATTTTATATTTTTCCTTGTAAATACTGTGATATGTCATTATAATTTATATTTTCTGGATTGGAAAACTAAAGACATTCAGTGAAAGTTCCTAATAAGTTAATATTAATTATTTTCATACTTTAGCAATAAAGTTTCTCACAATTATATTTAAATATTTTTAAAAATAAGCATTTCTAAAAAAAAAAACTATAATATGTAAATTGTAGAAATGTATAACATAAAGAGGGAACTAAAACAAACAAAAAGCCTGATAAAAAAAATGAGCAAATGATTACCAAGATAAAAATACCACTCAAATTATATATATGTATGCATATATATGCATACATATATATATATCCAGCCTACTTAAATCAATGTGTGTATGGACCCTAACATACATAGGAGTATCTATATAGCACAATTTTTACTGCATATCATTTTGTATATTTTAACACATAATAAAAATTCTTACATATTATTAGAAATTTGCCATCAATATATTTTAAATTCTGTATAATATTTCATTCCATAGAGAAAGTGAAAGTGAGTTAACATTTTCCCTATGCTTAGGCATTAGGTTCTTTTCTGTCACTTGGCATAAAACTTCAATATAATTTTCTGTTTACATATCATTGCTCACACTTCAGATTATGTCATTAAACTCTTTAATAGCTATATTGATGTAATTTACATCATACAATTCACGCATTTAAAACATATAATTTAATGTTTTCTTCCAGAGACTTGTTCACACATCACTATAACATAATTTTAGAACATTTGTTTAATCTCCAAAAGGAGTCCAAAAAGAAACCAATGTCTACTTGCAATCATTTCAGCCTCAAGACAATTAATCTCTAGGTGTCTCTATATTTGCCTCTTCTGAACATTTGTGACTTGCTTCTTTCACTTAGCATAACATTTTCAAGGTTCATTCATATTGCAGTATGTTTCAGTACTTCATTTATGTTTATTGAAAAATAATATTTCATTATATGGCTATGTCATATTTCATTTACTTAACTATTGGTTAGTGAATACTTTTTTCCTCCTGCTTTTTCGATGTTAGTGCTGTTAGGAACACTTGTGTATATGTTTTTATGCAGATGTATGAATTCATATGTCCAGAGAAATTTCCGTCATATGATGACTCTATCACTAACATTTTAAATACCAACCTTTTCAGAGACTGCTATTTATCATCCTTGGGATAATAATCTGTTCCAGGAATAAATTCTTATGTACAGTATTACTGGAGGAATGGTTACAATTATTTTAAACATTCTTGGTACATATTGATAATTTGCTTCCAAAAAGAACATCTATAAATATATACATCTGCCCTTTAAGATTTTACCAGGCCAGGCATGGTGGCTCACGTCTGTAATTCCAGCACTTTGGGAGGCTGAGGTGGGTGGATCACCTGAGGTCAGGAGTTCGAGACAACATGGTGAAACCCTGTCTCAACTAAAAATACAAACATTAGCTAGTTGTGGTGTCACACGCCTGTAACCTCAGCTACTTGGGAGGCTGAGACAGAATAATTGTTTGAACCTGGCAGGTCGAGGTTGCAGTGAGCCAAGATCCTACCACTGCACGTCAGCCTGGGCAACAGAGCAAGACACTGTTTCAAAAAAAAAAAAAAAAAAATTACCGTACTCTTTCCTTCACTGGAGTATACCTTTAAAATAAGTGTTAATTTGGGAGTAGGAAATTATTTTGTCAAAAAGCATTAATACTTATCATTGAAGTTGTTTTATTAGGTTCATTAAAATTATAGCTTTTTTCTGTAATTTTTCATCTTTAATTTATATTTTTGTTATCAGTTTTATTACCTAGTTCCATCAGTTTTCGCAATTTGTAATTTATTTAACTTTTGGTATATTTTGGGTATAATGGTTTATATTTCTACTTATTAACTATTTTAATCTTTTATTTTTAATTCTGCATTTCTGCCATCGAGTTCTTGTTTAATTTTTTAATTGAGCTTTTATTTTGAAATAATTGAAGATTTCCATGCACTTATAAGAAGTAATATGAAGAGATCCAATGTAGTTGGTTTTCACTTTCCCCCTGCAATAACATCTTGCAAACTTACAATAGAATATCATATCCAGGCTATTGATATGATACAGATTTCTATCACTACCAGAATTACTTTTTTTACCCTTTTATAGACACACCTACTTTCCTGCCACCTTCACCCTCCCTTAACTCCTGGCAACCATTTATCTACTCTTCATTCCTATTATTTTGTCATTTCAAGAATGTTATATAAATGAAGTAATGTAATATTTAACATTTTGTAATTGACATTTTCACTCTCTCCGGAGATTTATTCAGCGTGTTGTGTGCATCAATAGTTAATTTATTTTTATTGCTAAGTAGTCTTCCATGATGTGGATATACCACAGTTAAGTATTAATCTGTTGAAAGGTACCTGGGTTGTTTGCAGGTTTGGCTATTATGAATTAAACTGTTGTAAATACCCATGTACAGTTTTTGCATGAACATAAGTTTTCATTTCTAAGAAATAAATACCCAGAAGTGCAATTGCTGAGTGGTATAGAAGTAGTATGCTTAGTTTTGAAGAAAATGTTAAATTATTTTCCAGTGTGGCTGTATGTTTTTTGTATTTCCTAAAACAATATGTGAGTAATCCAGTTTCTCTGCATCCTTACCGGCATTAGATATTGCTGCTATATTTTATTGCATTTATTCTGATAGGCATTTAGTGATAACTCATTGTACTTTTAATTAACAATCTGTAATGGATAGTGATGTTGATATCTTTTCTTGTGCTTATTTGCCATTTTTATATTCCCTTTGGTCACATTTTTGTGGGTCTGTTTCTAGGTTCTCTACTCTCTTCTATTAATCGATCTTATTATACACTTCTACCAATCCCATATTGTCATAATTATTGTAGCTATATAAGTCTTGAAATCAAATAAACTGATTCTTCCCATTTATTATTTTTTATGAGAATTATTTTAGTATTCTTGTTTCTTTGTCTTTCCATATTACATTTCAGAAAAATTTTTTCTATATCTTCCAAAATATTGTGCCAAGGTTTTCACAGGAATGCTATTAAATCCATAAATTCCTTTATAGGAGAGTAAACATCCTTTTTTTTTTTATGTTGAATCTTCCCATTCATAAATATCATTGTTGTACGCACTCTAATTCCCAGAATCTGTGTAATTTTCAGTTGTAAAGCTTCCATTAGGTTTCTGCTTTATGTTATTTATTCATTTATAAAGTTTTTATATTTTGCTGAGACTACTTTTCTCATTTGTTTCATGCATGTTTGTAGTTGCTTGTTGAAGCATTTTTGTAATGGTTGCTTTAAAATTTCTGTCAGATAATCATTGTTATTTCAGTGTTGGTATCTTGATTGTCTTTTTTCATTTATTTTGAGATTTTCCTGGTTCTTTGTATGGCATGTAACTTTAAACTGTACCTAGTTATTCTGAGTGTTATGGTATGACACTTCGAATCTTATTTAACCTTCTGTTTTAACTGGTGTCCTCTGACAACACTTTAGCAGAGGAATGGGGTTATTTTCTCTTTACTGTCAGATGGGGGCAGAAATGCAAGTGCTCCACTTGGCTATTGCTAATACACACAGGTGAGGGCTCCTCATTACTGCTGGGTTCAAGTGGTACTTCTGGCTCTCTGCTAGTCCTTCACTATACCTCCATGGTTGAGAAGGATATGAATGCCTCCTTATTGCTCGCCATGTGGCGTCCCCCATCACTTAGAGTCAGAGGCCTCATTAATGCTGGGTCATGGTAAAAGTCCTGATTCTTCACTAGGACCACTCTGACACCACTCCAGTGAAAAGTGGAAGGGATACCTCACTACTGCTGAATGGGTTTGGAAATCCAGGTAGCTTCATGGTCTCCAGTAACTTCACAAGAGAGATTGCTTGTTATTACCTATGGGGCTGAAAGTCCTGGCTCCCTGCTTAGCCTTCTCTGATGACACCCTAGTGAGGAGTGGGGAGGGTATTGGCTGCCGTCTTATAGCTTCATCAGGATGGAAATCATATTATATATATGACAATAATATCCATTTACCATGTCAAACTAAGTTTGTATTTTTAAGTATTGTAAGGCTTTGACAGAGGAGTGAATACTGTATATAATGAGTCATGTCAATGTGCATAGATAAGAATTGTCCCACCAAAAATCTAGCTCTCTAAAGCTAAAGAACTAAGAACAGAGCAGCCTGATTAGACAAAAACTTACAGACAATAATCACTCTGTTCCTGTCAAACACCACAGGAAAAACAAAAATGTAGCCCCAATCCAGGAATACACAAAAGTAAAAAGGCCGAGTAGAGAGCCTTAACTTTTTGAATGGGAAAGGAGGAAGGGGTCAGATGGAGTGAAAGAGAGGTGAAACAGCCTCACAATGCACCTACCAAGCCCTACAAGCTCTTCTCATTTAAGTGTGTCTACCACACATCAATGACACTTTCCTAAATTTTCAACTTTGATGAAAGTTTTTTAAATCTATTTTTTTCTGATCATTTACGTGATAAATGTAACTACTATATTTATTCTTGTATCTTGCCTAAAATGTCTGCATGTGTTTATCCAGAGGATTATTTCTCAATTACGTAAATATAAATAAAATAGAACACTAAGTCTTCATCAAATTTACCTTAATTCAACCTTTTACTTGCTTTTAGCTCTCTTTTGAATTTTTATATGTTATAATTAACGTCTAACAAGTTACTGTCAAATCTTGAGATAGAATCTAAAGAAGAATGTACATTTTATGGTTTCATTCTGTCATTAAATATAGGGTTCTACTGAGTGGGACAATTTTCTCCATTTCTTTTCGCATTATTCAACTTATATTTTACTACTTATTAAAAGATGAGTTGTACCTGTTGTCCATATTGCATGTCCTGCTCTACTTCTCTTTCACTCATTGTAAAATCCTGCTAGTATAAAAAGAAGTTTGGTATCTTTAAGGTGTCTGGTCCCTGAAACAGATTACAAATGAATTAATTTTTGAATATGAATGACCTTATTAAAGAAACTCCTAGTCAATTGCTATCAATTAGTATCTTCTCTGATGTTAAGAAAAACAGTTAAGAGGAAACATTACACTTAATCAAACCTAATTCTGCTTTAATCTCTTGCTTTTCTGATAGTTACTCAAGTGTCCTGGAGAATAAAATGATGAAGGTCATTCTAAATAGACCTTATGAAGTTACTTACTTTCCCTATTAAACCCTTTTATAATCTATGAAAAGTCTAATGTGATAGTTACCAGTGATAACAACACCTTCATAAAGTGTCTGAAGACCTTTGTTACTTTTTGAAAATGTAATTTTTATTAATCATAAATAAACTTAGATCAATTAAATAACTAGACCTGGATTTCTATATAGTTTGGTAGTAACCACCAAAATAGACTTTATGTTTCTACAGAACTGTAGAATCTTCCAGTATTGGAAATAAGCACTGAGTTTTAGAAATAAAGACAGCCACGTATTTCGCAAAGATGTTTTTAGTTGATACAATTAGGTTTATAGAAAGTATAGTATTTTTTAATATCATATGGGATAGACCTACTTAAGATCAAATATATGCTCTTATTTTTATTCCTAACATAAAACCAAGAAGAAATTACATATAAAAAAGAGAATTTTAATGACATTTTAAGTAATATTTATTTGTAAAAAAAATTACCATACAATTTAACTTGTCTTTGATTTCTTTGTGATTTGCAGTTTTGATGACTATATCTCATTTGTGATGCTGGGGAAGGTAATCATTGATCAAGGATAAATAGATGAATATAGATTATAATGGGGAAAAATAACCTTTCCACCCATTTTTAATCATATAATTCACATATATTAACTTTTACAGAGGTGTCTTGATTTTATTGTTTATGAGAATCCATGTGTATATATAAAGTAGAACAACATGTCTAAAAATTGTCCTATGCTGTGGTAATTCTAGAGGACAGATGATCAGTGAAAAACAGTTTTTATAGGAAATTCAAATTTGAGAAATATAGGATTCAATCAAATGCAGTAGTTTTTTCAGTGCACCAAATTTCAGAGACTAACCTACTAATATTTGCTTTTACTTTATAAGAAATAGAAATGGTTGGAGCATTTTCTAAAATTATTTTACTGTGAAATATGACATCTCACTGGACCAGTTCTGAAAAATAATTCAGGCTTTCTGAATGTGTTTTTCTTTTTGAAGAATGGTTATATGCTGAATGGTCTTTTTGATAATCTTTTGTACTTCTTTCTATACTTGAAGCAAGCCACTCATATTTTTCGTCTAAAGTTTTATATTTCAACTGTTTTTATTGGTTCCTCAAAACAAAGTGTCTGAATATACTAGAGTATGACTAGCAGGACAAAATGCAAATTTGTTTTGTTCAGGGATATATTTGCCCCCAACAATAGCTGTCACAAATATTAATTTTAGTGAAGGAAATAGTAAGTTTTATTTATTAGTTTTTGAAGAGGGCTTTTATTTTCTTTGTTAACTCCTGGAAAGCATTACTTTCTTGGTCTGCTGATGTTATAATTCTGCTGCACACACCTGAAAGCATGGCATCTTCAACTTAAAGCACAGTGGAAATTTGTCTCAATGAGATAAATATTCTGCTCCTGTGTATAATAGACAGTAAGTATAACTTTTTTTTTTTTTTAAAGATGGAGTCTTGCTCTGTCACCTAGGCTGGAATGCAGTGGCATAATAATCTCAGCTTACTGCAACCTCTGCCCTCTTGGTTTAACCTATTCTCCTACCTCAGCCACTGAGTAGCTGGGACTACAGTGGGGTACCATCTGGCCAGGCTAATTTTTGCATTTTTAGTAAAAATAGGGTTTTTTCATGTTGTCCAGTCTGGTCTTGAACTCCTGACCTCAAGCAATCCACCCACCTTGGCCTCCCAAAGTGCTGGAAATACAGAAGTGAGCCACTGCGCCTGGCCTAGTAAGTATAGATAGTATCTCAGTTATATTCCTAGAGCCCAGCACAATGCTTGGTAATTTGTAGGTGAAGAAAACCATTTAACTTAATAGAAGTCTAAAATTTTCCTCGGTTTCTACCAAGATTGGTTACATAAACACTCACACACATACACATATACACACACACACATATTTTATCAATTTATCTCACTGATGTACATTTCCACTGTTTTTTAAGTTGGATATTTTTAACTGAATGCTTTTTTGGCTGCTTTAATAAACACTGTTAGAAATACGCATCTATAAATATTCATAGAAATAAGTAATGTGAATATGTATAAGGAACTGGAAATTTTTCAGTGTGGAGGACATTTATTTCTTGGAACACAATATTAACAATAGAAACTACTGTATTATCTTTACCACTTGTTATCTTGTTAATGCCTTTTTTCAGGGGATATCATAGTATAATAAAATAAAATTAATGTATGTACATGAATCAATTTTGTTCCCAAATATACATAGGTTGATAATTAGAAATTGAACCAAAACTTGGTGTTACTGTTGAAGCAAACATGGAATTTTTAAGATGAATTAATTGATGAATGCTTGCAGATATTAATTTTATTTGAATTCTTAGAGGATACATAGTCGAACCTTTGTATTTGAAATCATTCTGTGAGGTCCAAAACTAAATAATGGGTAGTATAATAAAAGCAAACATATGAAGAATTCTACCATCCAGAGTATCATGAGACACATATTGTTTTTAAAAATCATCTGATGTCATGAAGCAGAATTCAGGTACTGGAATTTGTACCAGTGGTAGAAAGACGTAGCTTTTGTTTAGGGTTGAGTATGGTTGATTTAATCTTTATTTTCAAAATCAATGGCCCAAGAAATTGGTAGTTAAGAAACATCATCTTTTGATGTTTCTTCATTTGATCTTATTTGTACTTCATTAACTTTTCATTTGATAACAGCAATAAGGACAATGAAAAGGAACATCTGTGGAATACTTACTATGTGTCAGGCACTTGTCTAAACACCTTTAGAAAGTAGAATTCTTATTTTTCCTATTTTATAGATAAGGCAATGAAGATTTGAAATATTTGAACAGCTTGTTTCAGCAAATTGATGTTTGAGTAGAGATTTCAGCCCTAGTCATCCTGATGCCAAAGGTCTTTTTTCTTCAATTTTGCCCTTTAGTTTGTCCATGTCACACTTCTGAAAAAATAGGTCTGATCAATGCACACCAGAAACAGAAAGTAACCATGTATTTCTAAGTGAAAACTACATGCAATGAAAGAAAATATTTGCACTTATTGTAAATGTTCAAAGTCCATTTTTTTTTTTTTATTGTTCTAACAAGAGTGTCAATCTTATTTGCCAGGACACAGAATACAAATAATATGAAAACTGTGTCTTACAAGTGTGCCAAATACAGGGAAATTGCAAACGGTGTCACAAAAGTTAAATATTTTTAGGCAAATCAGGGAAAATACTTAATAACATTGTTGGTTGATATTACTTTAATTAACATTTGATATGCCTGATTATTACTTCATTTCTTCATACAATTTATATTTTTTATTGCGGTAGGAGGTAATGAACTCACAAAAAGAGAAACTTAATTACAAAACAAAATTGTAAAAACAACAAAAAACTTGTTTAAAATGTTGGAAAGCCAAAAATTCTGGTCCATAATTCATCAAAATAACCAATGTATAAGACACAGAAAAATGGAGTATGTTAATTTTCAAATAAGTGTTTGGTTTTTTTAAAAAAAAACTATCTTGAAGACCATCTTGTTTTCTACCAAATTGCTTTTATCCAAAATCTATTAGCAAAATTTTTTGTAGCAAATGTGTGGGTTACTACTACATGCTGATGATTTATTTATTTCTATATCTCATGTATATTGAGCCTTAATTAATTTCTATTAATTCTTATCTTAATTAATATCTATTAATATTGTTATCTTGTTATTGTTAACTTTTTTAACCATTTAGTAGCCTTACGATTATATTTTACATATGTCATCATATTCAATATAATATTACAATATGATAATGATAATATTATCCACCTCACAGAGTGGTGAGTTGACTTTCTACATGAGAAATACTTAGTTCAGTGCATGGTACATGGTGATTTCTCAGGAAATAATACTTCCGTTACTGATGTATTAGTCGATAAATGTATTTCTTGAAGAATTAGTATTACATGTCTACTCTAATATATCTAGGCAGTTCTGAATAACTTTTCTAGATTACTGGACAGAAAAAATGTTTGATTATATTACATGATCATTATGAGTGTTCCATGAACCAAATGGACTTATTGGAGTTCTTAACTTAGGTATAATAATCATTTATATTCATGTTGGTAATATAATGCTCAAAATAAACTTGGACCTCACTTTTAGAATAAGTGTTTGTTTTGAAAAGTTAGATGTGTACCTATTTGCATATATATAGTTATATATTGTTATACATAAGTATACATATACACACATATATATGTATGTGTGTGTATATATTTATGTACATATAAAATAAAGAGATACCTCTGCAAATATAATAACTCCTTTTTATTAACCTGCTAATTACTCTTCATGAGAAGTCTAAAGTGATCAAGTGGCTGACCAGGTTTAGTGGGAATTTTAATGTGTCCCCTGATGAAAAATTTCCTCCTCTGGGAAGCAGGGTTTGACCCAGAAGGTACAGCATTGTGGGGACAGAGGTACAGATTACTCAAGTGGGTCACTGGAAATAATGGGGAGCAGAGACTCTATCACTTTCAATTTAGATCCGTGTAATCTAATTATTGGTGACATAGCACCATGTAGTACCAGGCAGTTAAGCTGTATACCAAATCCTGACAGCTTCTTAACCTCATAAAAAGTCATCTCCACTGGCTTATTTCCTGTACTCTCAAGAGGCTATTTCAATGTTTTATCAGGCTGTCATCTTCAGAGAGATGTAGTGTCTTAGTTTTGGCTACTGTAGCAGAATACCATAGACTGGGTGACTTAGCAGAAATTTATTTCTCAGAGTTCTGGAAGATGGGACAAGTAAACCCGCTGATTCAATTCCTAGGTGAGGGCTTTCTTCCTGACTTGCAGTCTTCTCATTGTATCTTCACACTGGGGAAAGAGAAAGGTTGTCTTTCTTGTGTCTTTTCTTTTGAGGGCACTAATCTCAGCTTGAGGGCTCTACCCTCATTACCTAATTACTTCCCAATGGCCCATTTGGAAGTATCATCTCATTGAGGATTAGAGCTTCTATGTATGAATTTTTGGAGGGTGGGCATAAATATTTAGTGCATAGCATGTGGTGTATGATAAGAAGAGTGGATCCATGATCTTATGTCAGTTGCCATATACTTTCTTAGCCTGGAAATTGGTCCTTTAGTTCAAAGTGATTATCAGCCAGTCAAGAAGAGCCTACAGTCCTACAATTATGTGAAACAGAGTTCTGCAAAAACTTACGTAAGTCTAGATGTGGATTCTTCTCCCACATGTCTAGATAGAGCTAAGCCTGGCTGACACTTTAATTTTCACCTTGTGAGACTCTGCAAAGAGAACCCAGCTAAGCCCACCCAGAATTCTCACCTACATAATTGTGAGTTAATAAATGTATGCTTTTTTTCAAAACCACCAAATTTGTGATTTGCTATGCAGCAATAGAATGATACATTATTCCTAAGGCATTGTACCACATTTTGAGCTCAGTGTTTTCCTAATCTCCTGACTATTCAGACATTCACAAGGGTCAGTAACTAGATCAGTCCTGGAAAGAGAGAACACTTGCTGTTGGGCCCATATGAAGCTTCAACGACTCCTCCTTTCATGAGCTTGTGCCATTATATGACAGCCAAGACCAGAAACCGGTTCATATCTTCTGACTCAGTCAACATTTCCATTTGGTTGTTTCTTGCTTCTTTTGCAGTTATTTTATCATGGGCATTAGCTGAAGGTTAAGGGGAAAATTATTCAGTTCAAGATATCAAAGGGTACACAATACTCGAAGGAATTACTGGTAACACATACACTTGGTTAGTGAAACACATACATTCATTTTCTTCCACAAGCTAAGCAGCCAGTGAGCTAATTAGAGTAGAAAGGGCAATGAGGGCACTTATTCATTAAAAATTGTTAGTCTGTCATTGCATAAGGCACTCTGACTCCGCCTGCTAGCATGTAATGATCTTTAGTAGCAAAATTATTTTCTTATCATTTGAATAAGGAAGTTAGAGTTCATTTACAGTGTTCTTGTCCACAGAAAACCTAATTCAGCACAATCCATGACCATCACAGAGAGATTTATGCCTAGGTGCTCAATGCTTATTCATGGTGTGGCTGATTGAGCTTTTCTGCCAGTTTCCTTTACAAGGAGATTGAAGGTTCCAGCATCTTGATGTATTAGCAGAGATCTCTATCAGTACTTCTTCAGGCCCTCTCTGAAGCACAAACAACAGACTTATATTACTTTTTTCAGGCAAAGGTTTTAAGAAAATGCTTTCTCAACAATAGCAGTTTCAAAACAAATTTTAAATGAATAAGTTTATGAAATTTGTTAATAACAAGATTTTTACAATTTGACAAGTTAGGGGTAAAATTCTATCAAATCAAGTTTATTCTGGGGGTAAGTTAAACATCATTCTTTATAAATTCTTATACAAATCATACATGTAACAGCAGTCATTGCTCCCTGGTGAACATTAATGTATCAGTGCTTACATGTGTAAGCATTAAGAATGATGCTTAACTTGCCCACAGATTAATTTCCACAGTTCTGTCAACATTCCTTTTGCCTAAATCCAATTTTTTGTAATTGTATAATCTTGTTTCTTCCAAACTTGGACAAAACTCAACCCATTCACTGATGCCCAGAGGCTCAGTCTTATCCTTATTTCAGGCTGCTTTTCTCTATCCACAAAATGGTCAGATCCACTGCTTGAAGTTCTGCCTACTAGTCAATTTCCCCGTGTTTTTGTCTGTCAGAGTTACCCTTGAGTGGCTCTTCACTGTGCCAGAATTCTATCTTTGATTTACCCCAACTTTCTGAGCCAACTCCTTTGTGAAAAGGGCCCAGTACTATTTCCTGCTCTCTCTCTCTCTCTTTTTTTTTTTTTTTTTTTTTTTTGCCAGAGTCTTGCTCTGTTGCCCAGGCTGGAGTACAGTGACATGATCTTGGCTCACTGCAACCTCCACCCCCTGGGTTCAAGCCATTCTTCTGCCTCAGCCTCCCAAGCATGCACCATCACGACCAGCTAATTTTTGTATTTTTAATAGAGACGGGGTTTCACCATGTTGGTCAGGTTTGTCTCAAATTCCTGACCTCAGGAGATCCGCCTGCCTTGGCTTCCCAAAGTGCCAGCATTACAGGTGTGAGCCACCACGCCTGAACTGTTTCTTTATAGTTGTTCATAGGGAACAATGCATGAGGTCATGGTTATGAGTTGAGTGAGGGCATGGGTGACATAATGATAGGTAAAATGGGAGTTGAGGCCACGTATTTATGCAGTTTACTCATGTTCTCTGGTCTTCCTGTGGAATATTTCTGAATATACCATTTCCTGTGATATAATCCATGGGGTCTGCCTAACTCATTGACTTAGTGGCTCTGCCAAAACTAAACTTATGATGGAAGGTCTGAATGATCAATCACTTGGCAATTGTTGCTTAGCATCCCAAAGACCACAGGATTCTCATTTCCCCAACATATAATTCATTTTTGGTGAGACCATATGTCTCTTTGGGAGGGACCAGAAGAAGATAAATATATATATCTAAATTTTTATATAGAATTTTTAAAGTTTGTATCTGTTAAATATACTTTGTGTTGCATTAAATGTTCTTCCTCAAAAATAATAAACACTCACATGAAAGAAAAGATATGAATATTTCCACAGGGGAGAAAACATATTTTTTCCTCAACCTTCAAGAGTTTTTAGTTAAGATGAACCCATATAACAAAAGGCAGATTAACAAGAGAAAAATAAACAAATTTATTAATGCATGTAACTCACATCATCTGGGAGAAGACTTAATAAAAAGCAACTCAAAGTAGTGGCTTAGAACTCTGGCATTTTCAAAAGAAAACAGTAAACTTGTGAAGAAATGATAGAACAAAGCGCTTTAGGCTTCCACAGGCCAGAGCACTGTGGGATTTAACTGTATGGAAGGAAACTGATGGAATATGGTTTGTCTGTAGATTCCTCTGGTACCTTCTCTGGGCTGGTAAGAGTCTAGAGTTGTCTCTCGTTGAGGAAAATGTATATCCTGACTATAGGCAGAAAGGGAGTAGAATATACAGAGCTTTTTCTCCATTTGCTGTTTCTTAATTGCCTTCAGTTAAAACATTAATTTTTTTTGTCAAAAAAGGCATATTTTGCCCTGAAATATTCTGGCTTCCTTTATTCTCATCTTATTTAGCAGCGTGGAATAATGCTACATGGTTTATTCTACATTAACAGTTGGCATTGATTACAGGAATGTATGGTTAGCTTAACATTAGAAAACTAGTTCATCACATTATCTGTACAAATCATACGATTATTTCCATAGATACAGAAAAACTTTGAATAAAATTCAGCACCAACCAGAGATTAAAGAATATTTCCTTGATCTGATAAAACATATCTGTATTAAACCAACCATTAATATCATGTTTAATGGTGGCATATTAAATAATTTCTCCACAATATCAGGTAATAAACAAGGAAGTTCTTTCCCAGCAATTCTATCTGACATTCCACTAGAGATTATAACCATTTCAATAATAAAGAAAAATAAAATGTATAAATGTAAAGATGTGAAACTGCTTTTATCCATAAATAATATAATGTATACCATAGATAATCCTAAGCAGCTTATTAAAATAAAAAAGAAATAATAATTAAACTTAGTATATTTACAAGATACAGCAACAATATACGAATCAGTTCTCTTTTTACTTTTTAATAATGGCCATTCTCACTGATGTGAAATGATGTCTCACTGAGGATTTGATTTGCATTTCCCTGAAGATTAGTGATGCTGAGATTTTTTTTATACATTTGTTGACTGCATGTATGTCTACTTTTAAGAAGGGTATGTTCATATCCTTTGCTCAGTTTTTAAAGAAGCCATTAGTTTTTGCTTGTTGAATTGTTTAGGTTCTTTATATATTCTGGATATTAGACCTCCATGGATGTATAGTTTGTGAATATTTTCTCTCATTCCCTAGGCTGTCCATTTACCTGGTGATAGTTTCTTTTGTTGCGCAGAAGCTCTTTAATTTAATTAGATCCCACTTGGCACTTTTTGTTTTTGTTGCAATTGCTTTTGAGGACTTAGCCATAAATTCTTTTTCAAGGTCTATGTCCAGAATGATATTGCCTAGTTTTTTTTCTAGGATTTTTATAATTTTAGACCTTACATTTAAATCTGTAATCTATTTTGACTTAAGTTTTGTATATGGAACAAGTAGGAGACCAGTTGCATTCTTCTGCCTATGATTAGCTAGTTATCTCAGGACCATTTATTGAATAGGGAGTAATTTGTCCATTGCTTATTCTTGTTGACTTTGTCAAGGATCACATCATTGTAGATGTGTGGCATTATTTCTGGGTTCTCTACTCTCTTTCATTGGTCTATATACGTGTTATTACATAGTCAAAATTAACATATACTGGCAAGGCTGCAGACAAAAGGGAATGCTTATACACTCTTGGTGAGAATCCAAATTAGTTCAACCACTGCAGAACACAGTTTGGAGATTCCTCAAAGAACTTAGAACTACCATTCAACCTGGCATTATCATTATTGGGTATATACCTAAAGAAAAATAAATCAGTCTACCAAAAAGATATATGCACATGTATGTTCATCACAGCATTATTCACAGTAGCAATGATAAGGAACCAACTTAGGTGCCCATCGATGGTGGGTTGGATAAAGAAAATGTGGTATATATACACTACGGAATACTACACAGCCATAAAAAAGCAACAAAATCATGTCCTTTGCAGCAACATAATCCTAAGCAAATGAACACAGGAACAAAAAGTCAAGTACTGCATTTTCTCACTTATAAGTGGGAGCTGAGCCTTGGGTACATGTAGATGTAAATATAAGAACAAAAAACACAGGGCACTACTGGTGGGGAGAGAGGGAGAGGAGCAAGGGCTGAAAAACTACCTCATGGGTACTATGCTCACTACTGGTTTACCGTGTCATTTATACCACAAACCTCAGTGTCATGCGATATACCCATGTAACAAACCTGCATATATAACATATGTATAATAAATGTATAGTGTTCTCTATATATTTGTGTTCATATGTATATATAATAGATAAAATATTAACTTTCTCTAATTTGATCTATAGATACAAGTTAATCCCAATCATGATGACCAGGTTGATTTTTCTTAAGAAACTGACAAGGTGTTTTATTACTTTAATGGAAAAGATAAAGACCTAGAATAACCAAAAGCGTCTTGAAATATTAAAAACAAGAAAGTTTTACAAATTTCTCTATTTAATGAAAGATTAATTATAAACCCTCATAAATTGCTAGTGGAGTATACAATCATATAGCCACTTTGGGCACTTATTTTCCAGGTTCCCATAAAATTATACACGTATAATTTCCTTAAAATCTAGCAATATTTCTTTTAGTTATTTAACCAAATGCACACTTATGTACATGCTTATGTGTACTTGGTTAAATAACTAAAATATTCTCAAAATGATTTGGCACTCACATGTGTATAGCAGCTTTATTATAGTATTCTCACACTAGAAGGACTTCAAATGTCCATCTACAGATGAACTGAATAACAAATAGTGTGTAGGGAGGGAGTGGTAACAGTTGACATTGATTTACTGGATGTCACAAGGAAACTTTTCTGAAGGATGGAAATATTCTACATCTTCATTGGTGTATTGGTTACTTAGGTTTATAATCTTTCAATACTGTTAACCACACAACTTGAGATCTGTGTATGCCACTGTACATAATTGTATATCAGTAAAAATAAAGTAAAACGCAGGTCATGTCTGCATGTCTGATGGTGCTGTGTGTGTGTGTGCACTTGTAAATTAAATGTAAATTAAATTAGTTATTTTTAACAACAGAATGATTCATCCTTTAGCAAACACATAATTTTACTTTTTTAATACACAAATGGACACCATGCATTTTTATAATTAGGGAAAAATTATTCTGTTTTACAAGTATTGTTTTGACTGTAAGTGCTTTCAAACCTTTAAGTAAATGATATCTGATAAATTATTCACTGTAAATAGGCAAAAAGGCTTACTCTTCAAGTAACAAAAAAAAAAAAAAAAGAAAAAAGTCTTTCTTGAATTATATATGCAAATTGTATCAATTATTATGATTAAAACAAAAATGTTTAAAATGTAAGCATGCTATTTTCACTCATTTTCTATTGCATACTGTATTTGTCCAGCTTTCTATTGCTGCCATAACAAAATGCCACACTTACTGGTTTGAAAAAACACAAATTTGTTATTTTTAGATTGGAAGTCCAACATAGATCTCGCTGGTATAAAAATCAAACTGTCAGCAAGCTGCATTACTTTCTGAAGGCCCTAGGAAATAATTTTCATTTTTGCCTTTTTTAGCTTGTGTATGGTACCCATATTTCTTGGCTCGTGGTCATCTTCCTCCATCTACCAGTGAAAGCAGGTTGAGTTGTCCCATTTTATCACTCTCACACTAAATCTTCTGACTGCCTCCTTCAATTTTAAGGACCCATGTGATTACATTGCATCCATCTGAAAAACCCAGGATGATTTCTTTAAGGTCAACTAATTAGTGACTTAATTTCATCAGCAACTTTTATCTCCCTTTAATAGGAGTCATTATTCTACCTATTACAAACACACACATGATCATGTATAAAATGGAAAATATTTATAACACAATTACTTTTATTCTAGGTTCAGTTTATAGCCTAATAAAATTTCATCTGTGAAACTGTCTTAGCTTTTTTTTAGTTTGAATATATAGCTTGGCTTTTAAATGGATAGTTTTATCCTACACATATATGTATACACATATCTACTGATATACTTGTAAAATAATTTTATCATACTCTACATAATGTTTTATAATATTGTTTTATTATTTTAAATTTATACAAATGTTATATAGTTCTAAAGCCTAAATGACTCACTGGAATTATTTGTACAATATATATTGTTGTTCTGGAATGCTAGACAAAAAAATGTTAGATGAAGGATTAAGGGAATAATTTTATAACGAAATTTGAATTTTTCTTAACTAATATTACTCATAATACACAGTATGTACTGTGCGTTATGCAAGTATTCTAAATTGAATCACTATAATAATTCAAAATACAAGCTTAGCTTGATTTGTTGAATGGATATCATTACTAGATGATATTTATAATATGACAATTACTTACAGATATTGCTTCAAAGCTTGGTAATTTTTTAAGCATACCAAGGAAAAATTGAACAAATCTTTGGTTGGTATTGAATGAGAAATAATTTCAATTTTCAGGAATTTACTGGCAATTTAGAGTAGTATAATTTATTACTGGGTATGATCATTAAGAAACAAATTTTACAGCAAGTTGAATTAAATGGTAGTAGGGATAAAGTGAACTAATGTTATTTTTCTTTTTCTTCTCTCAGTTCAAGTGATTAGAGTGCTGACATGTAGTTTATCCTTGATGGATGAAAGGAGGCAGTGAAAAAGGAGATGAGCTAATAACAGTAAAGTCAGTATTGAATCAGAAATATATTGAGATTCTCAGAGAAATCAAGATATGTGCTTCAATCATTAAAGTTTGTCACTACTGAGATTTGTTGGTTGAAGAGCTGTCAATGAACCTGGAAAAAATGCTATTATAAGAAGCAACTAGACTTGCAGAAAAAGCAGTTTAATACCCAAAGGACTCTGTATAAATAGAACTTATAAAATACAAATGGCAATAAAGCTTGTAGATCAAGAGAGATATAGTTTGACTTAATTCCAAAAAAGACAGCCTCTATATTTTCTCCTTAGTACCTTAAGATTTTGATAGTGATATTTAAATATGAAGATTTTCAGTTTTTTTTCTTTAAATAAGGAGGCAATGTATATGCGGAATATAATAAAATACAACATGTGATTTTACCCAAAGCAGTCCATTTAAATTTCATTACCATAAATATTTTCTATGATCAACTTAAATCAACTATTATCTATGGGTCATGAAAAATTTTGATTCACAGACTTTCCATGATTTTAACTCTATTGAAAGTGTTGAACAAAATATCCAATGAAACTTTCACTAGAGAGGCTAAACGTAGTTCTAGTTAGATGCTAAATATTTTTTAACCTGCGTGAAAAAAAAATAGATTATTACAGGTCATCATACAAAACAGATAATCTGAATCATCCACATGACATTGTTTAACTTTCTTTATTACCTGTTTCTCAAAAACTTACTATTATACTCATTGTTTGCTCAATAAAACTTACGGTAGATTCTGAGAATTGTGTCTTTGCTTTAAATTGTCCATGTGTATCCCATTCTCTAAAAATCCTCAGAAATCGGGAACTGACTTAAGTGATGTGATTTACTTTTTAATCTGTGTATCTATGAGGAAAATGAATTATTGAAGAACAATCTACACTTACGATTCTTTGATTTGTGGACTTTCCCTTTAAGGGGATTGTCAATTCTTCTTTATTGAGTAATTTGTCTTGCATTGTTCATGTTTATCCCCAGGCCAAACTATTCTCCAAGGTCATTCTGCTTCTTATTATCTAACGCTGCTATGCAAGCTCTCAAAGAGGAAAACAGCCTGTTCATTTTGGTTCTAGGCCTTGCTTAAAACCTTCAAACCCCCATGTCTGGTTTCTTCAGAAAACATAGTTAATGTTTTATAAGAAACAGAGTGTATAGCAACAGGGTTGTTTTAAACCTGCTGTCTTCTCAAAATTGTTGGCTAGTGCAATGTGTATAGAAAAATGAATGTTTCCACTTGTTTCAATACTAGTTACTTAAGCCATAAAGAAGACTCAATAAACAATTTAAAATAGATTTCTTTTATACTTTATTTTCCTCTAGAATCAATAAAACATGTTAATAGCTGACATTTTACATTTTGGAAGATTATAGGAAATTGAAAAGATAATCTTTTCATCATCTTTATATGTAGATGAAAATATAATTAAAATTAATTTAAGTTTAATTAATTAATTATTAAATCATAGCATTGATAGCTGGGATCACAATTTTCCCTTATTTAATATGCCAAATAAAACTACACAAAATTATTTTGAATAGAGTTCAGTGAATAAATCAAAATATATGATTCATGTATACAGTAAATTTTCAAATAAAGATACATGGTTGTGACAGAGATATACATAGTATAAAGCAAATTGAATCTGATGTTGAACATAATAGAATTTCATTCACAGTCCTGCCACTTGCTATATGTTCAAGGTATTTAAGTTACTTAAACATACGGGAAACTCAGAAATGTCTGGAATTAGTCTTTCTGCCCACAAACTAATTTGATCAGGTAAAGTCTACTCTGCTGGTAAGGAACGCTGAATTTGATGTTTGATCCTGCCTTACATTTTGTTTGGTTTATTCACTGAGCAGCTAGAATGGACTAGTCAATGTACTAAGCATTTGAGATCTATAACAACGAATGAGAGTAGAGGGTCTCTGTCATTGTAGAATTTATAAATGGCATTTAAAACATATAGCTTTCATATGAATAATTTTTGAATCCAGACATATTTCATTTCCTCCTATATTTTCATGTTCATTGTCTTCTTTATCTATGTTTGATGAATCAAAACTAGATTTTTAGCCTAGAAGTGTAAGAACTTGAGCATTATCTTTGGCATGGTATACAAAAAAAAGTTGTAATCTAAAAAGTATTTTGAGATATATTCACTTTTGCAAATGTAAAATGAGTTTCAAATATGTCTTCGACTATTCCCCTAAAGCTGTTCTTATATAAGTAAGAATTGAAACTCATAAATTAGATCACTAATATTCATCTTCATTATATTATTTATGCAAATTCAAAAATACATGACAGGATAGATTATAATGGTAAAGTTGCTTAATGAAACTCAACGAGTCAGTTTCTTCATCTGTGGAATGAAGTATAATAATAGATTTTTTGAAGGATGGTTTATGTTTGACACAAAAACAGTCAAGTAAAGTAACTAACAGTATGTGTAACATTTAGTAACTGCTTAATAACTATTGCTTTGTTTTGTCTCTTCTTTTTCATCTGTCATTAAGCAACAGCTTATTGAATAACTGCTGCATATGTTGTATTATATAAGACTCAGAAAACACCCCAAAGACTATTCAACAGTTTGACAGATAGTGTTGGGGCTCAGGAACCAAATAACCCAAAATACAGTGCTTTGTACAAGCTGATCTAGAAAAAGAATATCAAGGTCTTTCTGACCTCCTGGGCTCTCCATCACCTCTCCTAGCATAGCGTTCTCCGATGTTCTCTTATCTGTTTGAAGTCCAGACCTACGAAAGAAGAAAACAATTACCTCTGGGTAATTGAATCCCTGAGATTCATTAACTGAGTTCATATCGCAGGAAAGAAGACCAAAATCTGTCAACTAAAATCTGTCAATGAGACTGTCAACAAGAGAAAAGATCTGGACAGACAGTTGTCACAAGCCACTGCTCTCTCTATGTACCCAATAGACTTTGTCCTGGACTACTGTATGTTCTTTGAGTCCATTGAATTCTCCATAGTAATCATTTATTGTTCCTCAACAGAAATTTTTCTTCTCATCAGACCATCACCTCTTTTGCCAGAATCCAAGCCTCTATCTTTTCCGTAATCTCAAAATGGTATCGAAGCTTTTGCATTCCACTGGGGGTTGGGGATGGGTCTTCATTCAGAAGGCTCTTGTGTCATGTATGATCAAATAAATTAGTATGCCTTTAATCTGATTAATGTTTATTTTGTGAGTTCATTTTTCAGAAATCTTCAGAGAGAAAAGGAGAAATTACTTTCACCCCAACATTAGAAAGTAAATTATTAGAAAAGTAAGGTCAAAGGAAACAAAGTATGTAGACTGGTTATAGCAGTCTGAAATTTCTTCCAGGAGCAGAAATCTATAGACAGTCTTTTAAAATGTAAAGCTAAATTTCCAGATTTTTAAACTAGGCCAAAGAAAGTTATCTAAGATGGTTATAAAATTATGCTACGGAAAACACTCTTGACTTTTACCAGCATTTTTATGCCTATCCCCTCTCAAAGAATTAAAGGGAAAAAATCAAAACTAATAAATAATGGGCAGTGTATAATCTCTCTTGCTTATTTCTTCTTTCTCACTCCTGACATTATATCACATGTAAAATGGGAGATGCTGTCCAAATTCACATTTTCCTTAATATTATTGGGCAGTTAGATGGATTTTCATTTCCAATCTCCCATTGAAGTTCTATGTAGCTACATTTTTAAATTTTAGACTATGATACGTTAATGGAAGTTAACTGTGCCTCTTTCAGATATGGGCTATATCAACCTTCTGTTTTTCTAATGGTCACTATTGCTGTATAAAATCTACCACAAAACATACCAGCTTAAAATAACCATTATTTTTTCTCAAAAATTTTTGGGTCAGGATTTTGAGACAAAGTCGACTTAGAGTTCTTTAGTAGAGTCTCTCATGAAAGTTACATGAAAGCTTGCCTGGGCTAGTTATCTTATACAGACCATTCACATGGGTACTACTCTTGGCTTCTATGAGTTCAACTCTTTTCGAAACCACATATAATTTACATCATGCAGGATTTGTCTTTCTGTGCCTGACTTATTTCACTTAGCAGAACATCCTACAGGTTTGTCCACGTCGTTGAAAATGGCAAGATTTAATTTTTGCTGAATAGTATTCTCTCTGTGCGTGTGTGTGTGTGTGTGTGTGTGTGTGTGTGTGTGTCTTTTCATCTTTTGATGGACACTTAGGTTGATTCCACGTCTTGTCTACTGTGAATAATGTTGCAATGAATTTGACAGTGCAGGGGCAGATACCTCTGCAACATTCTGATTCAGTTCCTTTGGATATATATCCAGAAGTGGGATTACTGGATCATATATTAGTTCTATTTTTAATTGTCTTAGAATTTTCAATACTGTATTTAATAATGGCTGCACTAATTTGCATTCCCACAAAGTTGTACAATGATTCCCTTTTTTCTTCATTCTAACACTTGTCATCTTTCATCTTTTTAATAATAGACATTCTAGCAGGTGTGAGGTGATATCTCATGGTTTTGATTTGCATTTTTCTGACTATCAGTGATGCTGAGCATTTTTTTCACGTACATAATCATTTGTATGTCTTCTTATGGAAGTTTCTATTCAGATCCTTTACTCATTTTTAAATTGGTTTACTGTTTCCTTCCTATTGAATTGTGTGACTTCCTTATGTATTTGAGTCATTAACCCATTGTCAGATGTATGGTTTGCAAATGTATTTTTCCATTCTATGTTGATTCTTCATTCGTTGTTTTCCCTTTGTTGTTGTGCAGAAACTTTTTAGTCAAATGCACTCCCATTTGTCTATTTTTGCTTTTGTAGCCTGTGCCTTTGGGGTCATATCCAAAAACATCATTGCCCAAACAAATATAATTAAGCTTTTTATCTATACTTTCTTGTTGTAGCTTTACAGTTTCGTGTGTTACATGTGTCTTTTGTCTATTTAGATTTTATTTTTATATATGGTGTGACATAAGGGTCCAACTTCATTCTTGCACACATGCATATCCAGTTGCCTCAGCACTATTTACTGAAGATAGTGTTCTTTCCTTGTCTGTTTGTGGCATCTTTGTTGAAGATCAATTGGCTGTAAATGCATGGGTCTATTTCTAGCTCTGTCTTCTGTTCCATTGATCTATATGCCTGTTTTTATGCTACTGTGATGCTGTTTTGATTACTGTAGGTTTGTAGTAAATCTAAAATTGAGTCATATGATGCCTCCAGCTTTGTTCTTTTTGTTCAACATTGCTTTAGCTATTTTGGATCTTTGTAATTTCAAACAAATTTTCAGTTTTATTTTCTATTTCTGTGAAAAACGTTATTGGAATTTTGGCAGGGATTACATTTGTTTTATTTTTAATTTTTGTGGTTACATAGTAGATCTGTATACATTGAATATGTAGATTGCTTTGGGTAGTATGTATGTTTTATCTATTAATTATTCCAGTCCATGAATATGGGATATTTTTCTATTTACTTGTGTTTTCTTCAATTTCTTTCATCAATATTTTGTAGTTTTTAGTGTAAAGATTTTTCACCTTCTTGGTTAAATTTATTTCTAAGTATTTTATCCTATTTAAGTGCTATTATAAATGGAATTGTTTTCCTGATTTTTTCAGATGATTTTTGTTAATGTATAAAAGTACTCCTAATATTTATATATTGACTTTTTTAATCCTGAAACTTTACTGAATTTTTTTACTTGTTCTAATGTTTTCATGTTGGAATCTTTAGGGTTTTACATGTAAGGTCACATTTTCTTCAGTGACAATTTTACTTTTTCTTTTCTACTTTAGATACCTTTACTTTCTTTTATTGCATAAATGTTCTGGCTAAGACATCTACTGCTATGTCAAACAGAAGTGGTAAGAATGAGCAGCCTCATCTTGTTCCTAATCTTAGAAAAAAACTCTCAACTCTTCACCATTATGATGTTAGTCAGAGTTTTTAAATGACACCTGGCTTGCTCTAGCGCTAATATGTGAACACCAGGCAGAGGCAGCATCTCCTTTCCTGAACTAGCTTCAGAAGTCATATAGCATAATTTGCACCACATGGAATTAATGAAGATACAGGTAAATTGAAATTCAGCAAACTTAAATTACTTTCAAAAGCAGTAGAAACATTATTACAATATATTTTTTTCACATAAAATTCTTGTTCACTTGTACATTCTATATCTGCTTTCACTTTATCAGTTGAAAGTATACTTCTCTTTTGAGAATTCTCAATAACAAAAACTCCTACTAATCCTACAAGAAAATGATTCCTTCATTGTAAAATGTTCACATAGTAATTTATAGTACCTATCACTTATTACGTAGAACTTTTTTGTGTGTATATGTGTGCGTATTTGTATGTGTATTCGTGTGTGCATTCTATACTAATGTATAACTTTTCTGAAGTTAAGAGCTATGATTTATTTCTTAATCTTATTACTTTAGCTAGAATTCTTCCTAGGCCATATATCTTATACAGTACGTAATCACTAAACATTTATTATTTGAATTTCTGAAACAAATGTATTTGCTGAAAACAGAGAGATATTGGAGAGTATCTGTTCTTAGAAGTTCTAAGATAATGGAAGAAACATTAAATTAATAACCTCTCCACATTCTTAGGCAAATTCACTGTATTTTTTGGAGTGAATATTTGCACAAAAATTTATAAAGGATTATAATACAACCTCAATTTAAAATGGCTAATTACAATTATTAAGTTCTCAATTATTTGCTGTGTAATACTGATAACACTTTCTTGTGCATTATGGGTAAATGAAAGTGTTTGCAAATAATGGTAACCAAAGGGACTATTTTACTTACTGAAAAATTCCCACAAGGATATATCAGGGAAGGATTTTCACAGAGCACATGACGTTTGCCAGGGTCCTGGATTATAAGCAACTTTGCACTGGACATTGCCAGAAAAACACAAGTGTCCTAATATCTCTCAGACTCCCCATTCCCACTTTTCTCCCACATTTAGTCTCTCATCCCAAAGCACTCGTTTACTTGGCTAATCTAGTCATTACTCTGCTATAATAAGAATAAGCTGGCCAATCTAATAGCAGATAGTATTTTATTTATGTGTAGTGTTTGTTCTTCTATATATAAGGGGGTATTTTTTAAGACTGAAAAATGAGTGGGTCAGTCTGTATCTCCTCATTTTTCTTGCCTTACATACATTCTTGTGATCCTTTCCTCATTAAATGAAAACAATTTCTGATGCCTTACTTGGCTGAGACAAAGATAATAAATTAACAAAGAGACTATAAGAGATGAATCACTTGGTTCAAAGACGATTGCCAAAAGACAAGCGTTTTGTAGGAAAAATACAATTTAACAGTGCAAACAAGTGAATGTGATAGAAGGCAATATAAACCTATAGCTGATTTAAAAATAAAGGAATGAATAAGGCATTGTTTTAAAAATAAAAGTAAAATTAAGTATACTTTCAACCAATAGAGGGGAAGTGTATTTATTGAACAAAATATGATTTACATCAGTGACTTACACATACTATTATATTAAACTGAATCAAAGTGAAATTGTGCATATATGTTAGCCAGCATCCTTCTCAAACCATAAATTTATAGTAAAATATTTATATTTTTTCCTTCAGTTTTTTTTTTTTTTTTTTAATGGAGGTGAAAAAAACCCCAAATTTCTCCTCTTGGTGACTAATTCAAGCATAGCTCATAGAAGAAATGCTCCCAGAACAGGTTGTTGTCTAAAAAAGTTGCGTTCACATGGTAAACATTTGTCTGCTCATTAAACAATAAGTATATTCAATGGTAAAATTTGTCCTAGGAAAAGTATTAAATTTATATAAACTTCTTTGTATGAGGAGTAAATAAGTAATATCAGAACTTTGCTTAATATATTGGCAGTAAAGGAAAGAGTTGGGGGTAACCATAAAAAAAGAAAGGGGCTAAGATAAAGTAGGAGGAAAGTAATAACTTCTAATGTTACATACGTTACATGAGCAAATATAGCTATGGTGACTCTGTCATTAGGGTTGAAAATGAAACCAGAATTTTCTCTTTTGGAAAAAAAAAATGAACATGTTATTTGTAAATTGGTGTTTAGTAACTAGTGATAAACTTGAAAAACTGGAATACTTTGTAAGTCTCAATCCTAGGTAGTCTTACAAAATTGAATATCTTCTACTATCTTTCGAACCTAGATTTACATTGGTTTTTCAACCTATTTTAAGTAACATATTTTCCTCATTTTCTCAGACCTGGTTCTTATTTTGGGGTTATAGTTTTTTATTTTTATTTTTTTTATTAAGGTATCATTTAAAAAGGGCTGTATTTCTTTGACAAGGCTTCTTATAAATATGGCGGGATGTTTTGCTCTAGCCTTCTAAGGAGGACCACTTTATTTTTAGAGTCACTGCTTAAGTCATGTGGTTATTAATTTCAGAGACTATTTTGCTTGTGAGTGTTGATACAACTCAAAACCCAACTCACTGCGTATCACCCGATAAATGTTGACCACGGAAAAAACACCTTGCACCTTGCCTAGAGTATATTGTCACTTCTGGACTGAAAAGTTGGGGAAGAAACTTATTTTCCTTTTTCGTATAAATCAGGAAAAACTCACTGCTAGTGTGCCCAGTTTCCCTGTTAATCTCAGCAGATGAGGTGAGCAGATAGTATTAATTCAGATTGAGGAAATTATCTGAATCTTGATTTGTGTAGAATCACAAAATATTAACTAAGTCAGATAGCTTTTCCAGTTCCACATGTGTACATAGACCTTTTTCCATATCAATACTTAATTGAACTTTGTAAACTGGCATTGAAACATTACAACAGTGTTTTCTTACACCTATTTTATAAACTTATACAGTGTGATATGTGGTTTTATTTTTATTTATTTATCTATTTATGAGGCAAACCAAAGGTAAATTTCTCAAGGTTCTTTCTGCCTTTTTTTTTTTTTTTTTTTGATGGAATCTCACTTTGTTGCCCAGCAGGCTGGAGTGCCGTGGAGCAATCTCGGCTCACTGCAACCTCTTCCTCCCAGGTTCAAAGGATTCTTTTGCCTCAGCCTCCTGAGTATCTCACGCCTATAATTCCAGGACTTTGGGAGGCCGAGGTGGGTGGATCATTTGAGGTCAGAAGTCAAGAAGTTTGGCCAATATGGTGAAACCCTGTCTCTACTAAAAATACAAAAATTGGCCGGGCATGCTGGCACGTGCCTGTAGTCTTTCTGCCTTCTTTAGCAGCGTTTGATGAATGACATTTTGTACATTTGAAATAAATAAAAATAAACCAGATTGCAAATACTTTTTAAAAATCTCAAGTCATATACCAAACATTTGGTCCAAATTGCATAGAATAAGTTAGGCTTAAATTGCATTCTATTAACCAATGAGTGTATGCCACTAAACACAGTTATGCTGAAATGAAGTTTTAAAAAGTAAAAAGAAAATAAGTAAAATGAACCATCCCTGAATATTAGCCTGTAATAATAGAATATAAATTTGGAAATGCTGTTAAAAAGAAATAGACAACTATAAAAGTGAACAATATAAAGAATAAAACTATCAATAATATAAAAACAAACATTTTTAAGAAATATGACCCATTCAACCATCTCTTATGCTATAACATTTTCTGTAGCAACCATCAAATTGCTGTCATTTTTTACAAAAAACATAGAGTGCCCTTTCTAAGAAGTTAAGTAAGTTCTTTCAAAATACACATAACAGTGTTTTCCAATATGAAATTGATTAATTTTGTTGTAAATGTGGAGAGGACGTCAAAACCTTGGTATCATCATATAAGTTCAATATGAAAAGGAGATACATCATATTTTCTTGAAAAGTTTAACTAGCCATGACAAATGTGTGTGAAGTGAAAAATACAAAGTGCTACTGGAAAAATATTTTAGTAAATAACACAGGTAGAGGATGCATAATTTTGTTATAATCAATGGTACAATGAAATGACTATCACATGTTTGTTTTACCAAATACCTTAATACAGAAGTGGAAGAAATTACTGGTGACCAGATTGTTAATCAATTCTTGGCACTGACAGCAAAGCGTCCAATTAATTACCTTTGTTCACCATTGAAAGTCCATGCTAAATAACATTGACAGATTTGAGCATTGATAGATTTGAGTCATGATGCGATCTCTCTTTCTCTCTCCCTCTCCTCTCTCTCTCTCTCTCTCTCTCTCTCTCTCTCTGTCTCTTTCTGGACTCTGATTCTGCTTTGATTATGTAATGAGGTCTTGAACTCAAAATTGGTAGGGCCGGGTCAGCATTAACTGTATCACATGATTTTGATGCAAATAAATAATTCTCCCTAACAAAGTGATGGTGATGAGCTGAATACTATGCTGAATAAAGCAGAATATGAACTTACATGTTATACCCTGACTGCCCAATCCATATGCAACTGTCAGTGTGAATGACTGATACAGTACTATGATTCGTCATTAGTGGATTATATGTCTGTTCATTGGTTCTAAACAAAGAATTGTGCTCAAATGTCCCCCAAATTACATATAATTTTAGTAGAAAATAAGTAGTGTTTTCAAGAGTTGAGATAAATGGTGTAAGCAAAAGGGCAGACAGGAACAGTAAATGTCTGTTGCAATATATAATAAAGATTATGGATATATATATATTATCTATCTATATAATATCTATATATTAATAATATAGATAATAATATATAATATCTATCTATATATATATAATATCCATAAAAGATAGAGTTATCTTTTATCCAAAATTAAAAATATCCGTGATAGTTTTAAAATCTTTAAATCAAACACAATAAAGTAAATATTCTGTCTGATATTGTGTAACAATTGAAATTATAGGAAAATGTCTTCAATGGATTTCCATAAGACAGGCCAACACTTAAAATGTGACTTCTGAAAAAAATACTTTTGTTAGGTATTTTAGTATAATAAGAATTCTGTGTAAGAATATGTTTAGAAAAGAATTTGTATTCTATTCACTCCCTTCTTATAGAGATTAACAAAGGCATTCATATGTTTCTGCTAAGTAATATAGAAAAAACTAGTGATTTAAGTTATTTACCTAAAAAGTACTAAATGTATTTGACCAAAGTTTCTGTTTTCTGGTATTAAAATCCTATATAGAAATGTTATCTGGCATACAGTTCAGAAAAATTGTTTCAGGCACTCTTTGGCTTTACTCTAATATAAAACATTTATGTCTTCCATTTTTCTTAACAGTGAAAATGGAATTTTGAGACTGAAAATATTGTTCAGTAGTGCCAACTGAATTTGGCAGCTAGGAGAATATTTTTTATCATGACTTTTGAAGCTTAAGAACTAAGATATCTCTGGTAAAATCTTACCTTCTCATAATTTCTTAAAGCTTCAAAACCATTTATAAAGTCCAATGAATAGCCACAGGGTTTCCAAAATGAATGCTTTTATGTGTGGAATCCCAATGGATTCTGCAAACTTTTACCATATTTTCGATCTTTAGATTTCAGTGCTTATGAGACACTGATGTATGTGTGTGTGTGTTGTGTGTGTGTGTGTGTGTGTACATGAGACCGAGACATTAAAGTTAGTTTTCTTCAATCTATCAGTAATCTCTGCTGTTAAATCTGTTGTGTTAATACCATACAATTTTATTTCTAGAGAGCATTTGTTCTGAAACTGTTGACTAGGACTACAAATTGGACAGATTGATAAAATACATTTTGACCTTAAGGTCATATTTCAGTATAATTATTTGTGTATTTTTTGGTCTTTACATTGGTGTCAGGCTATCAACATGTGGGTGTGGGTGTACATGGGATGGGTACTTGTGGATTTTTTTACAGTTATTTCTTCCTCTCAGTAAAAGAACTACCTTATTCCAGTGAATGTTTCAGCAAACTTGGACTTGGAATAAGTATAAATCTGTATACAAAAATATTCATTAATTTCCCTGAAAATGGTATATAAATGAGAAATATCATGCTCATTTATTAACATCCTATATGACACATGTGTAATCAAGTTAGAAATATGTGCTCTTGAAAAGAATGCATAGGTGTGATTCCTCCACATTCCTCCTGCATTATGCCCTTCTAAAATGTTCTTTGGAGCTGGTTATCTGGGATCAACAGCAAAACATTGCTCCACATTTAAGAGTGATGACTCTGATGTTGATGTCCATGCTGGAATGCTGATTCAGCCTTGTCATTCAGGAAAATATGTTTCATCTCTGTGAGTCTCTATTTATGTATTAATAAAATGGATGTATAATATAGAACACTCCATTGTATTGTTTTATGTAAATGGAATGCTATACATAAAGATTTTAGGACACACATTCAAAAAAGATGTGCCCAGTAAGTGGTTACTCTTTATATTACTGTCTAAAATGGAATTTGTCTCTAGCTCCCTGTTCTCCCTTTAAATCCTAAATAAAGTTAAAGTTTTACATGTCTTCCAAACTTGACTGTGCATCAGAACAGTCTTAAAAACTTGTTTTTTAAGAATAGTCCTAAAAACTTGCTTTTGTTTTTCCTGTAATAAAGAGAGAAGGTAAACAAAAATAACATAAATAAAAACAAAACAGATCCTTTAGATCTACTTATATTCCTCCTTACGCCAAATATTGAAGTGAGGTTCTTTGCCATGTGAATTTACATAAAGCTTTCTTGGTAAATCTCATGTAAGAACTTGAAATTTGAATTGCATTTTATATGTGTTTGACTGCCAAGTTATTCTCTTATTTCCAATCCCAAACAAATATCCCAAGTCCACTTCTTCATTATCATATCGCTGGCCAGTAGATTTCCTTGTATAGAGTCCTTTGTTCCTTTGCTTTTGTTTTCAAAGCATTCCAAAGACATTATAGTCTTAAAAAATGTAAAAATACTTTTATACATAGTATTTACATTCATATATTTCTCTATTTCTATTCAATAGAAATAGAAATCCTGCTAATCAATGAACATGCATTTTTTTCTATGCTCTAGGTAAATTCTTACTGTCTTCTGCTGCAAATTCTTATAATTTACTGTTAAGGATCTCTACTCAGAGGTCTTCTTAAAATTATGTCTCACTATTCTTAAATATTGACTTTGATTTTCTAGTAAAGCAAATCTTTGCTTTCTCCCAAGCATGGATTATTTTAGTCATTTTTCCAAACTATAAATTTATTCTTACTCTTTTTAATTAATTCAACACACTACATCTTTTAAAATATGGTTGAAGATTATTCTTATTGAGGTAAATGACTGTCGGCACAGAGGTCTTGGAGAATTATTTTGAGTACTCTGCTTAAACATGTTGAAGAACCTAATTTATTTAATACTGTTGGTAATTTTACTATCAAAATAAGAGTTGGGATGTCACATGCTAATGAGTATTATTCTATGTTAATTTTTATTTATAATTTGTTTAATAGACATCCAAAGAACAAAGGAAATAGCAGTATTATTACCTGGAGCTAGGCAAGTAGACATGAAGATAGTAATACATTTTTAAAATGAGAAGCAAATAGAAGTTTCTGAGAGAACGAACCACATGTAGAAATATGGTACAGCATACGTATGTTTCAGAAACTGATATTTTTTCTGAAATATGAAATATTGATACCTTGTAGAAGAGTGACAGGAGGGAAAACAAAGAGATCGGGTAGGTCCTAAATTCTGCTTGTAAAATTGATTAAATTATCCTAAATAATGCTTATTAAATGATCTTAATCTAAGAATTAGAGCAGAACATGAAGCACATGTTGCAGAGAATTTTAGGCCCAGGGTAACTGATTTCAGATGAGTCTAAGGGAAATGTGGTCTTTTTAAGAGGCTTGTACTGCTTTAAGCTACTAAATTTGCGGTGATTTGTTATAGCAAACATAGAAAACAAATGAACTAGGTTTAAAAAGAAAAAAAGGAGAAAGATAATTGACTATAGTCTGACAAAATAAGTCATATAATAGTGTGGATTAACAAAAAGCCTAAATAATTGAAGTAATTAGTAAGAGATAATTGAGTTGATGAGGAAGTAAGATAATTTATTAAGAATAAGTTGGGAGTAGTAGCCATGGCTGCGGAAGTGAGATCCAGGGAGAACAGACGGGAAGGCATTGGAAGAATTTATTACGTGAAAGAGGACATTGAGTGACAGTAACACTTGAGAGATTTGGAGGAACAAACTTGTTTGGTAATCAATAGTTCTTAGAATTTTAGAGTCCACAGTGAGAGACTAGCATGAAGTAATGAAGGGATATTGAGGCCCGCATAGTGAGGATTATCAAGGCGCTGAGAATTGAGTATGCTATTCTCGATTCTTTATCTCTTTTTTTTCCCCAGTTGACATAAGATAACCTTAAATTAGTCCCCTCCAAAAAAATCTAAACTTCTAAAACTGGAGTTGTGCATCTGGTTGTATTTATTCAATTAATAATAAATTTTGTTTTAACGTATTTTGGATATTTTTTATATATATATATATGTGTGTATATATATGTGTATATATATGTAATATATATTTTACCACATTTAAAAAAATCACAACTATGTGAAAAAAAGGATTTGAGATTCACAAGTTTATTAAGTAAACGTGTTTTTGGAATATGGAAAAATCTGGTTTGTATGTACATAGTTTAATGTTAACTTATTTATTAAATTCATTGAATGCTCTTTCATTTACTAAAGCTTAAGTGTTCTTTTTTGTTGTTCTTTAAAACAATAATGCAAGATGGAAACTGGCATCCATTTCTTCTTAAAATGTGCTCACATATAAAGAGGATTGAGAGGAGACTAAGAGGATTTATAAGACTAGCAAGATTTGTAAGAGATGAGCAGGAAGTAAATAGTACTGAAATAAGCTCTTTAATAAAAAGGCCTTCTTATTCTTCCTGGCCTTTTGAATCCAATTCTTTCTGACTCATCCTAGTGATTACTGCAAGAGTGAATTATTGTACCCTAGTACACAGAATTGAATTGCTGTGAGTCAAGAAGTATTCAAAAATATTAAAAGTAATATGCCCTTGTATCATATAAATAAATGCCCTATATCATTAAAAGGTAATTATTTCATAAATAATAGATTTCTAAATTTTAGGTGGGAGAATTCTGGTCATGCATGTATTCATTATATACCACTTATCTACAGAATATGGTATTTGGCCTACAGGTATTTTTAGGCCTACAGGTATTTTTAGATTATTTACAAAACTTTCAAATACAACAATAAGATTTAACAGTATAACTCCTCAAAATAATATCAAATTTCCTGATTTTAAAAAAAATAAATGAGGTTTACCTTTTTCTTTTTTACAAAGAAATAAGCTCCTCTAATGTCACTAACTCATAGATAATCTTTTCCTAGTTATTAGAAGAATTACTTATATAAACTTAACACATTTTTCAAAAAATTATAGTTAGCTTAGTTATCATTTATCACAAGTAATGTGAAGCAAGGAAAATGTGTAGTTTTAATAAAAATATATTTAATTTTATTACAAAAGTAATATCTGTATAAACTAAAAATATAGATATATAAACACTGAAAGTAATAGTCAATAGTCCTCTAGGTTGTAATCCATAATAATTATTTTATAAAGTATATTCTATCTATTTTCATATGTTATCTATCAACTGGTCTTATTCTGCATTGTATTGCAATATGATTTTTAAATTCATTTTTTTACATTTAAGAAAAATGTTTACAAATGTATATATTCTCAGACTCCTTAATATTACATACGATTTGTTACTCTAATGTTTCAAAAATTTATAATGATGGATACTAAAGTTAATTTAGTGCTTTATTAACACAGGCAATATTTCTAACCTTTGTTTTTTCCCTCTTGCTAATGTTGAATTCCTAGAACAGAAGTTTTCTTGGAAAAGGCAATACAATGTTCTTACATCGTACTCTTGCTTCACTGTACCTTTTGATGTGGAACCTGTATGTATTTTCCATTGAATATTTTACTACTCTAGAAGGGGAATGGTGAATAACATTTGACACTACTAGTATATAAAGAAACAACTTGCATACCAAACTCCAATTTACTCTATTTTTAAATGAAATCAGATTTAAAAGAAAAATTAAAGGATGTGTATGGTCTAATTTTGAAACTTTGTTTCTTCATACATTTACATATTGATGTATATTCATATGTACCAGCATAAAAGCATATGTTTTGGATTGATCATGACGGAAGTCATATGACTTTAATGATATTCAAAATCTCATTTCTTCTGTAGTCTATACTTTACTTTCAAAATACCAGGACACATACATTTTGGAGTTTCATCTGGCTAAATAATTTCCCTGTTTTCTAAATATTATGTATTTTAGGATATCTTTCACCTGTTTATAATTTACCTGTTTATAATAAACATATGCTTTTTTTACAATTATAAAAACATTTAAAAAACGTATTTTATACATATACAATTATAGTGACTATAACTTAAGCTTCAGGAGAAGTTTCTTTTTTCAATTAACTAAAACTATTTAAAAGGTACAAATATAATATAATAATTATTTATATACATATAAGTCTTCATATGACCCAATATTAAAGAAGAGAAAAGTGGAAGAAGCTATGATATGGTTAGGCTTTGTGTCCCCACCCAAATCTCATCTTGAATTATACTCCTCATAATGTCCCAGGGTCAAGGCAGAGATCAGGTGGAAGTAATTGAATCATAGGGGTAGTTTTCCCCATGCTGTTCTTGTGATAGTAAATGAGTTCTCGCGAGATCTGATAATTTTATAAGAGGTTCCTTCCATTTCACTCAGCACTTCTCCTTCCTGCTGCCTTGTGAAAAAGGTGTCTTGCTTCCCCTTTGCCTTCTGCCATGATTGCAAGTTTCCTGAAGCCTCCCCAAGCATGCTGAACTGTGAGTCAATTAAACCTCTTTCCTTAACAAATTACCGAGTCGTGGGCAGTTCTTTATAGAAGTACGAAAATGGACTATAATATTTTATGTTTTCGTAAGTGAAGGATAAGCATTTGACATATCTGATGTTGATTGAGATTATAAGCATGTCGATTGATAAATCCTGTCCTGTTTACATTTGAATTTATAACTTTGATTAAATGCCATGTCCTTCCTTAGAGAAAAGACAAGCAGAATCATTTTGGTGCATTTCTTATTCTATTTACTCCTTTTTGATTCCCTATGATTTTCTCTGTTTTCTGACTGTGTTTCCTTACACTAACTCTATCCCATAGATGCCAAAGGTGTAAGCTGCCTGTTGACATTTCATCAATGTATCATGCACCTTGAACTATTGCTTTATTAATGTTTTCTCCTAATTTCCTTGTTTATAGCTAATAGGTGAACTACAAATAAAAATGCCAGATTGATGTTTTGAGGATAATGGGAAGGGACAAATCTCAGTAGAAGTCATCAAAATTTTAAGAAAGATTCCAATACGTTGTGTATAAGTCTGACATCTTTGTGAAAATCCCATTTTTTAAAATTATAGCTATTATCTATACCAGGTGTGTTCAATTATTAACTTCTCTCAGCCACATTGGAAGAAGATTTTCTTGGGCCACACATAAAATACACTAACACTAATGATAGCTGATGAGCTAAAAACAAGTTGCAAAAATACTTCCTAATGTTTTAAGAAAGTTTATGAATTTGTGTTGGGTCACATTCAAAGCCATCCTGGGCCTCATGTGGCCCGTGGGCTGCAGGTTGGAAAAGTTTGATCTAGGCATTACACTTGGCATTACATCTTGATAAAAATATCAGTCACTTTGGTTTTAAGAACTAGAGAGTTAAGAACTGAAGGAGATTGAGGGAACGACCGTTTCATTCTTTTAAGGGAATTAAGACAATTTCTCAATAGAACCCTCCATGGTGGGGCATCGAAAGAGGTCTTCTGGGTGAGAAGAGACATCCTGAAGTTGGGAACCAAGAAGAATACAAAGTTGATAGGTAATACTGGAGCTTATCTGCAAGCCCCTATTTACCACAATAATGAGTCTATGGTTAGTGATCTTTTACTTGCAAGGTTAGTTTGTTGATCAAGTCTTTTCCTACTTAGATATTTGTTTTAAATAATGTCTCCATCTACATCATCCCCCAAAATGAGACATTTTCTGAAGTTTTTCCTCACACTTTACTGTGTGCTATGGTTTGGCTGTGACCCATCTAAATCTCATCTTGAATTCCCACGTGTTGTGGGAGGGACCCAGTGGAAGATAATGGAATCATGGGAGCAAGTCTTTCTTGTGTGGTTCTCATCATAGGGAATAAATATCACGACATCTGATGGTTTTTAAAACGGGAGTTTTTCTGCACAAGCTCTCTCTTTGCCTGCCGCCATCCACGTAAGATGTGACTTGCTCCTCCTTGCCTCCCACCATGATTGTAAAGCCTCCCCAGCCACATGGAACTGTGAGTCCTACAGTTAAACCACTTTCTTTTGTAAATTGCCTAGTTTCAGGCGTGTCTTCATCAGCAGTGTGGAAATGGACTAATACAGTGTCTAAACCTTATCCCAGTTCTTCTTCTCTATGTCACCCTGTCATAGTACATTTTTATTGTGCTTATTTGCCCTTGGCAAAGTCCATTAGAAGAGAGGCTGTCAGTTTTAGATGGTATGGATACAATTATGGAAGTATAACAAAAATAAAAATGAATAAGGGAAATAAAAGTGTAGTGAGATTCAGAATTATAGTTGCAAAAAATTAATAAAGAAATTAACATTTTAGTAAAAGTGACTGCATAGCCATTTAAAAATGTATAAAATGTGTAATAAGTAATATTTTTTGATAATTTATTCTGATATTTGTTTGACCTTAAGTCCAACCTTTTCTAAGTCTTAACAACAACGTTATGAAATAAGCACTATAATATTTTATATTTTACAGGTAAGGGAAAAAAGATACAGAAATTTTAAGAGGTAGTGCATACTGCAGTAGTTAAGAGTACAGAATCTAAAGTCAAACTGCTTGAGTTTGAAAATTGGCTCTTTTTTGTACCAACTTCTTAAATTTGGGCAAGTCCCTGAAACCGTCTGTGTTTAATTTTCATTAGCCATAAAATGGAAATACAACAATACCTAACACGCAGGGATGTTATGGGGCTACTGAAATAGCCCCCATTTATTAAATATAAATTTAAATATTTATATTAAATATAAATATTTAATACAGGACAGTGAGCACAATAGAATTGTATGCTATTATGATGCTTGTTGTCTAACATTACAGACTTAGTGTTGGAGCTGAAATAAGAACCCAGACATTCTAAATGTGGAAATCATGGCCAAAATATCCCACCTGCATAACAAAACTCTCTTTCTCTCTCTTTCTCTGTCACATACAGACACTTAAAACACACACATAAATGCACTCAATTTATATAAAGCAGATCTTATTTACTGTCTCCATTTTTTAGTTTACCGTACTATGACTTGGAAATGTTAAATGGCTTTTCGTGGCTCATGAAATAAAAATAACAAGCTCTTTGGGCTCACAGACTGTGTTTTTCAAGTTATAAATCTCTGGTATCTTTTGTAGTACTTGTTGTATATAACCATAAGCTATATTTCTTGAATAATACATTAATTAATTAATTAATTAATGGCTAGAATGAGGTTAGAACAGTAACACAAGAACTTTTATTACAAACATAGATTGCTTATTTTTGCCAAATTTGTAGTCAGAACAAGACTTTGATACCAAATCTGACTTTATCTATCTTTGGAATCTTGAATAAATGAATCATTTATATGACAGTGAATCCCAAAATACCATGAAAAATATATTACATTTTTCAAGTGTAAAATAGTATCCATGTAGTGCATTGTGGTTTTTGGAATAAATTTCAGTATTTGCTATTTTATATGTTCTGTATGCAGTCGTTCCTCAGTATACGCAGGAAATTGGTTCCAGGACCTCCGTGACAACATCCGGCCATACTTGCAAAGTCGGTTCTCCAGATTCACCATCCCACAAGTACTGTATTTTAAATCCACTTTTGGTTAAAAAGAATTCACATGTAAGTGGACCAGCACAGTTCAAATTGTCTTGTTCGAGGGTCAGTTGAATATGTGTATGTCTGTATATATGTGTGTGTGTATATACACTCACAGTGCATATATACGTATATGTATAGTTATAGATATCTAAGTGTGTTTTATATTTGTGCATGTGTGTGTAAAGTAAGTCTGTAATGGATGAGTCTGGATATGCGCATCATGTCTAACCATTGAGATAACAACCAAAGCGAGATAGCAAATAGATACCTGAAATGAAAGTACAGATATGTGAATCCTCAAACATTGTCTGCGTCATGGGATTGAAGATGCTAAGGAAGGAGGCAGAAACAGAGGTAACAGTCGATGAATTCATGATATTCCCCAGTCAATGTGCTTCTCCTCCATTTTTTTTCCTCTTAGTAAATGCCAACAGTACTCATCAAGTTGCTCATGGAATAAACCTGGAAGTCATCCTTGATTCCGACTCCCTCGACCTCACATCCTGGTCAGATCTGTCTGCAAATTATATCACTAACTCTAACTCTGCAGATATTTTATTTTTTCTATCACCTGAAATACAGACATAGCTTTCTGACTTCTTTGCTTGTTTTTATCCCAGCCTCTGTCCACCTGCATAGCAGTCGATAATCTTTTTAAGAAATATTTTGATTCTGTGACTCACTAGATTTTTCTTCCCAGCTCTTATTCTAATTCTGGTGGGATTATGCCTGCAGTGCTCAAAAATGGCTTACATGATATGGCCCTGGTCTTCCTTGGAGCTAACCCCTTCCTTTATCACAAATTCCTTTCCATGTTAGGGTCTTGCTGCATGCTGCTTCTGCCACCAGATATGTCTCTGATATGTCTCATTCTGTCTCTCTGTGTGTATATATAAACTTTTGTAGACGTAGGGAGTACAAGTTCAGATCTCTTACATGGATATATTGTGTAGTGGTAAAGTTTGGTCATCTAATGTAGTCATCACATGAACAGTGTCTATTATACCCAATAAATAACTTCTCATCCCTCACTTCCCTCTCACCCTCCCACCTTTTTGAATCTCCAATGCCTATTCCATGTCCATGTGTACCCATTGTTTAGATCGCACTTATAAGGCAGAAAATACAATATTTGACTTTCTATTTCTGAGCTATTTTACTTAGGATAATGGCCCTCATTTCCATCCATGTTGCTGCAAAGGACATGATTTCATTGTTTTTACAGATGAGTGTTATTTTTGATTCTCATATTTCTTATTCATTCTTCTCATCCTTAAAGACTGTTTAAGTGTCGAATCTCCAAAGATCACTAGTATACCTTTTATTTTATTTTTTTTATTTTTTTTATTTTTTTTTATTTTTTTTTATTTTTTAAATTTATTTATTATTATTATACTTTAAGTTGTAGGGTACATGTGCATAACGTGCAGGTTTGTTACATATGTATACTTGTGCCATGTTGGTCTGCTGCACCCATCAACTCGTCATTTACATCAGGTATAACTCCCAATGCAATCCCTCCCCCCTCCCCCCGCCCCCCATGATAGGCCCCGGTGTGTGATGTTCCCCTTCCTGAGTCCAAGTGATCTCATTGTTCAGTTCCCACCTATGAGTGAGAACATGCGGTGTTTGGTTTTCTGTTCTTGTGATAGTTTGCTAAGAATGATGGTTTCCAGCTGCATCCATGTCCCTACAAAGGACGCAAACTCATCCTTTTTTATGGCTGCATAGTATTCCATGGTGTATATGTGCCACATTTTCTTAATCCAATCTGTCACTGATGGACATTTGGGTTGATTCCAAGTCTTTGCTATTGTGAATAGTGCTGCAATAAACATACGTGTGCATGTGTCTTTATAGCAGCATAATTTATAATCCTTTGGGTATATCCCCAGTAATGGGATGGCTGGGTCATATGGTACATCTAGTTCTAGATCCTTGAGGAATCGCCATACTGTTTTCCATAATGGTAGTATACCTTTTAAAATAGATGTTTTAATTTTATTCTTTCTTACTTCGAATAACTTTAATCCATAACACTCATGTAGTGTGTAAGTACATTAATTGTGTGATTGTTAATATCAGGTTTCCCACAACAGGAAATCAGATCTAAGAGAGAAGGCACCGTGTAACACATGCTAAATACTGCATCCCTGATTGATAGGACAGTGTTTGCTCCAGAGTAAATAGTCAACAGGGGTTTCTTGAATTTATAAAGAAATTCAAGTTTAAAGTTATATTTGTGAAAGAAAGGCTGATGGAGCTCATAGATATTATTAAGAGCATAGAGGGTTGTAGACTATTTCAGATGCCTGGGTGTTATTTCCATAAGCACTAAATATTCCAAGTAGTGGAAAACTGCTGCAGAAGGTGAATCAGATTGAATGATCTAAAATTAAATTTTACATGCCTTAAAAACCTTTTCTGAAAAGTCCTACATTGTATATCTTTGCTAAAGGAAATGTTTTGATAGGCTCATTGGTGATGGTGGCAGGGGGCAGTGGAATTGAGCAGATAGCTAAACTGTTCTGCAGCAGAAATACTAGGGCTAAGAGGAATTGCAGAGAACAAAGAAAGAGCAAGTGAAGAGAAGAAAGGAGGTAGAGCAACATGGCTCAAGCCCAAGTTAGAAGAAAAGGCAGGTGGTTATTTTTAGAATTGGGAAGTCTAAACTCAAATGGAAGAGACTTGTTTCGCTGTAATTTTAACCCATCTTTCCCTAGACCTACAATAAAGTCAGCCCTGTAACCAAAAATAAAATAAAATAAAATAAAGATTGTAAGTTGTCAAGGAAAAATGATGGAGTAAGAGAGCTAGAGAGACAGAGTGAGTGTTGGCTTTAGAAATTAATGATTTCAAAATTAGGAGACTTCCTGTTGTTGGCACATCTCACTGAATAGCTATAGGAAAGTGTGTATAAAATGGAACTTAAGTTAATGTCCTTGATGCATGAATAGGGAATAGTTGGAAAGTTGGTAAATGACAAAAATGTGGGAAAGTGTAGGATATTTGGACAGATGACGTGACTCCCAAATACAGAAATTTTGCAGAGTGTGGAAATATAATATTCTGAAAACAAGAAGTTAAAAAAATTACCCACCTCACCACTATAATTCATCAAACATAGGGTGTGAGAAAAGTCATAATAATAATGATATTAATACCAATTTTATATTCGAAACTGCAAAGAAGTTAACATCTGAACATCAATACTAATTAACTTGTTATCATCCACATATGCATATTAGGAACCAGAGGCCTTCCTGTGTTATGGGCCAAAATCAGGCAGCAAATAAGAAGAAAACTTGAGATTTCAATACAGGCAGCGTAGACAAACTTATGTGTTTAACTGTTTTATGTATTACTATCAAGCCTCATTCCCCTTAATTAACAATATTTGAAATAAATATATGTAAAAATGTAAACTTAGTTTATGTAGATTTATGACCAAGATTATACAAATATAACATTGATCATTGCTTCTCAGCATGAGGCTTGAAGTTGCTAAGGTATTAAATGCCCTTCTAGGCTTGCCCAATATTCACCTTAGCAAAATGTTTTCTTGGGGAGATATACAATTTCATAGACTGAGTATTTTGTTCATATTGAAAACACGTGAATGACATAAACTTTATTAATTTAATTTGCTCACTGAATGAGAAAACAGAACACAGATACATTTTAGTTTTAACAAATTCAATAAGAATATTTTTTTCGATTTCTGTTATCTCCATCATTTAAACTAAACAAGTATTTAAATGAATGTGGATTCTATATTTTGCCCTCACCAACTTGCCTTTTTATTCTCACCTTTTAATTTAACACTTGAAAAAGAGTCACAATGACATTGCAAAAGAAACTGTCCTCTTGGTATTTCTGGTTTGGAACAGAAGTTAAAGTATAGTAAATCTCATGAGAAAGTCTGCTTTCTGACATTTACAGCTCAATTTTACCGATTCAGAAGGTTTGAATAAGCTTCAGATAAGCATCAAAGCTTATCCAGGGTGAACCTGAATTCCGAAACTTCTCAATTTCCGTATTGGTAACCCTACCTTCCTTTTGAAGATGCCAGTCATAGCCTCCCAGTGGCAATCCTGGTTTGCCATTGTACCTCATATTCAAGGATGAATAAGGTCACATAGCAGCCACTTTATTAAAAATATGAGATAAAGTTAGGCCATGAGGAAAATTCCTTAAGAAGTCAATGATGGAAAGCAGTATGAAGATCTTAATAACTAGGTGATACAAGGTTGTGCAATTCACCTAGTACATTTAAAACAATATTAGATGAAACAATAATGACATTGAATAATGTAATTTTGTCAACAGAACATGTTTTTATGTTTACAGACTAATAAAGTCAATAGATAATGACTTGGAAGAGTAGATACTAGATGTAGAATAAATAAAATAACAGATACAATAAAGAATGGTTTACTTTTACATGAGCAGATAATTTCAATTAATATTAAATCCATTTAATTAAGCCTCTCTCTAATATAAACATATATATGTAATGTATGTCCTCTGTATTAGGACAAACTTGTAGTACAATCAAATTAGAAATCATTTAATATTTATACAAGATTGAGGTTTATAGTTAACTTTCTAATGATGTTCACAGTTGAACTTATTTAAAACCATTTCAACAAAGAAAAGATGTCTCATATTTAAGTTCTTAGAACTTGGTAAAGCTGAATGGAGAATAATTTATTTTGGTTTTCAGTCTTTATGTTTCTGTAAGAGTAAGAAATAAAAAAACATTTGCAATGGTATATTTTGTCTTTCATAATTACAATTTTTCCCATCTACTAATTAGTTTCCTAACATGCTTAGGCTAATTTCAGAAGCTCAGAAACAATTTTCCATACCACACTTTTATTAAGTTGAATTTACTGTATATAATTTTAAAAATAGATTTATAAGAATTATCAGCCAAAGAAGAATTTAATGTGTAGATATTCTTTCCTGCCATTCTTTCTACTGTAGCCGACTAACATCTCTGCAATTATACAAACCTGCAAATTACTTTTTTTCCTAGTGAGTTAATTGCTTCAAAATTATAATGAAGAAAGAGTCCAAAACCTAAATACAGAGCAATGTTAGGCAAAATTAAATGGTAAACATTCTGATTAACATGTAAAATTTAATGAGACTGTTTTAATGGAAATATCTTAAAAATAAAATGAGTAGAACTGTTGGCAAATAGTTATTTTAATTAATGAATTTCTGTAATTGATAGTCATATTTCACATTAAATAATTATTATTTAAACCACATTCTTTTGTGCTTTATAAATGAGACTATATTTAGGAATCTGAGGGAAAATAAAACAGTTAATTATGCTTCTTCTTTCACATACAAAAGAAAAAAATTAAAATACACAAGTTTAAATAACAGTATTATTACATGTTTTAAGTAACAGAATAAAAATACACAAGTTTAAATAAAAGTATTATTTTGATATATTTGAAGTAGAGAAAATTAGCTAAAAATGTCCACAGCACAAATTTGCAGATAGGACTGCTTAGGGTCTGGCCATAAGCATCAGTCTGGTGTCATCTTCTGCCATTCCCATATTTCATTTCAAATTTTCAATAATGAACCCCTTGCACTTTACCATGCACATCTGTATCTGTGTCCTGCCTTTGGCATACACAGTGTCTATCTGGAAGCTTCTTCATGCCTTTTTGTTATTGTTGTTTCAGGTAATTCCTACCCATCTATCATGTCTTAATCTAGATATTATTTCCTTCCAAGTGATTTTTCCAAATCTTTAACTCCACTGAGCAAATAAGTTATATGTAGCTGAATTTTCCTACATATAACTTATTAGTTTCCCCATCTTCTGGATATTGGATAGAATGGCTTTGTAAATTACAACTATTATCATACTTTCAAGTATAATTAAGCAAAGTGGTAACAAGCTGGAAACCACTTGAATTCTCATGAAGGAACTGTTGAAATAATTGTACTATATACTTAGGATAGAATAGCATGACACTATTAAACAAAGAGACGTTGACATTTTCTAGATTTTAACAATTTATCTGAAGGAATAGTCATAATGTTTTATTAAATGATGAGAGCCAAGTGCAGAGCAGTAAGTATGATATAATAGTAATTTTTATAAAACTGACATATGTTTGTGTTTGTGTGCATGTATGAGCATAAATAAAGGTTAGAAAAGATATTTAGCAGGTAAATAATGCTGAATACCTCAGGGGGAAGGGGATGAATGGCAGGGAGTAAAGTAAGATTATTATTTTTTCTTTCATATTCAGTAAACAAGAAAGCTCTAAACCTAAAAAAAAAAAAAAAAAGCTTCCCACATATAAATTATTCAATGACAACAACATGTTACAAGATTTTCAGAAAACAATTATAAGAATACAAGCAGGCCAGGCATGATGGCTCTTGCCTGTAATTCCAGCTCTTTGGGAGACTGAGGCAGGTATATCACCTGAGGTCAGGAGTTTGAGACCAGCCTGACCAACATGAGAAACCCCATCTCTACTAAAAATACAAAATTAGGCGGGTATGCTGGCACATGCCTGTAATCCCAGCTACTCTGGAGGCTGAGACAGGAGAATTGCTTGAACCCAGGAGGTAAAGGTTGTGGTAAGCTGAGATCATGCCATTGACCTCTAGCCTGGAAACAAGACCGAAACTGTCTCAAACAAACAAACAAACAACAACAGCAGCAAAAACAACAAAAATGAAAGAAAAATCACACCTGGCACATCAAAGTAAAGTTGCAGAAAACTAAAGATTAAAGAAGAAAATTTAAAAGCCACTACAGAAAAAAGACACATTACATAAAGGCCATAAGGATATGGACCAATTTCTCATAAGAAAACATGGGTTACGGAAAACAATAGAATAACAAGTTTAACATAATCAAATGGAGACAATTTTGTCATTGAAAAAACTCTACACTCTACAAAAATTTCCTTTGGAGACTAAGGCAAAATGAAGGCCTTTCCTATAAAGAAAAATTTAGATAATTATTTGCCATCAAATATTCACACAAGGAATGCTGAATGAAGTGATTTGGACTAAAAGGAAATGACTAGATAAAAACAGATTTAGAAAAAGAAATAAAAAGACACTAGAAATGGCAAATATAAAGAGATATGTATAGCACAGAATTTTTTCCTGTATATTTTTAAGATATAGTATAGCTTTAGGAAACAATTATACTAGCTGTATTAGGCAGTTTGTAATATATGTGGATGTAATGTGTTTGACAGCAATTGCACTATTAACAGGGCATATTGAAACTATGTTTTTGCAGATATCTAACATTGTATTAGTCCATTTTTACGCTGCTGTTAAAGACATACCCAAGACTGAGAAGTATAAGAGGTTTAATGGACTTACAGTTCCACATGGCTGGAGAGTTCTCATAATCATGGTGGAAGGCAAGAAGTCACATCTTACATGGATGGCAGCAGGAAAAGAGAGAACTTGTGCAGGGAAACTCCTGTTTTTAAAACCATCGGATCTCATGAGATTCATTCATTATCACAAGAACAGTGCAGGAAAGATCCGCCCCCATAATTCAATAACCTCCCTCTGGGTTCCTCCCAGGAAATATGGGAATTGTAGGAGTTGCAATTTAAGCCAAGATTTGGGTGGGGACACAGCCAAACCATATCAAGTGGTAACATTAAATGTATCATAATAAATTAAAGATGCATATTATGATCTTAACAGCAAAATCTAAAAGTGACTGCCTAAATGTAAAACTAAGAAGCCAATATAGAAATAAAAATGAAATACCAAAATTATGTTGAAGTCAGAATATAAATACTTAAATATGTTATTAGGCTCAAATAAGTAATTATTTTATAATATTTATGCTTAGACTCATTAATACTGTCTTAAATACCTTTCATTATGATGGTGTTTCATTAATAGTTCTCTAAATGACTAGGCAAATTTATGGAAAAATTTAAAGTACAAAGAGAAACCTTACAAAAAAGATCAGTGTTTTCAAAGTAAAGATACTATTTTACAATAAAATTTTATGATTAATCAAGTTGATCAACTAAGTACAAATTTTAGAAAATAATATTATTTTTCAAACTTGTTCCCAGATATCACCACTTTAAAAGTTTGTTCAGCATAAGAGTTTCTTATGTATCCATGAATATACACAGTAGGAGATCCAGAGAAAATGTTGGGATAACCAAAAAAAATTACAGGTTTGTTTAAGAACAGACGAAATGTTGTGGAACAAGAGAAGGGAAAAAGGGGTTGTCATTTAGGGCATGCTGGAAGACCTTGCCACTTAGCTCTTTAAATATCAGCCACTTGGTCCATGAGGAGGTGTGGTGTCTACTAGATTTTAAGAAAGTAGTATGCCAGTCAATAAAGCAAGAGGAGAAGGGTTTCATCATAGACCAATTCTAGGAATAGGTGAAATAACCAAGGTCCTTTTACTTATGTTGTTTCTGCCAAACACAATAAATGAACTTGAATTTGTTGGAATACAAGGTAAACTCAAAGGAGTTACACAAATTATATGTTCTAGTGGGCTGAAGTAATGTGACTTCACCAATTTTGAAGTTATTTCTGGTTACCTCATGGCAAATAGCAGAGATTTAATAAAAGATGAAACAGAACAAGTTCAAGTCACTTAAATATGTCCTATCTCTACTTGATTTTTAAGTGTTCTCTATAATCATAGTGCCTTGTTGCCATTATTACTAAATATAACAGTACTAAACTTAAACTTTCAACCCCCAGCCAGTTATATGTATTTCTCTTTTTACCTTAGCATAATACAAAGTAAAATATTCTCTCTCAATTCAAATCAATAATATATTGGTCTGTTTATGTGATTCTATAAAATATATATTAAAATATTATTTTAATCCAAGTAGCAACAAAACAAAATAAACTATGATAATAATTGAAAAACTGGCAGCCAGTTCCATATGCCTTCTTACTAGAGATATGATCTAAGTTTCTTTTTGTTTTTTCTTTTGTAAGATTGGAGATAAGAAGTTTTAAGAGATAGGTTCTTATTAATTGAGATTGATTAATACGTGACACCTGAATCTGCCCATCCTGGGTTCAGGGCAGACATTGTTCATTGATAATAGTACTTTTCACTGCTAAATCATAATAGTGACTCAGAATTTCCATACAATGTTTTGGTCCATCATTATCAATTATTTAGAGTTTCCGATAGCACTGAAATTTGTAATTTATGGATGAGATGACTTCCAAAATGTCTTTATGGTCTCTTGTTTAAACACATTATCTTTATTTTATAAAAGTTATCATCACTGTATAAAAGTGGTCTACAGAGATGTCTTCAATTGTCCAGCATTATGTAGATAATAAGTACTAGGACAAGCATTCAATTTAGTTTAATCTGAATTAAAAGTTTATGTTCTTATATATACTACCCATTTTACCATCTTTAATTATTAGAAAGTTTAAAATTTCCAAATATAGAATTAAAGGCATAACACTATTTTTTCTTTCTTATTGTCTGAATAATTATTTATAGTAATCTGTGGATATATTCTTTCTTTTAATCTCCTAATCCGACATAGAATTATATTTCCTTCTTTGTAAGGGTTGCTTCCCTTTAAAATTAAAGGCTATTGCCATCTGTTCACAGCATTCTAATATTTCTTCATCCTTTCCGTTTGACCTTGCTATATGCCACTTGAGAGCTTGGAGCAACACATACTAATGCTGCTTTTTATATTCTGCAAGTGTTTATAGGTAATAACACTAACAGCCTCTATGCTTCATTAAGTATTATACTTAATTTGCTCTACAAATTCATCTGATGTGAGCCATTAGCTGTCTTCTGAGCCTATTATAATTGGAAGTTCAAACCATCAATAATATGACTGATTTTCATAAAGCTGCAATCATAATTCAGATTTTAAAATCAGGGGAAAAGATTATTTTTAATAACTTAATAATTAACTTTAGTAACAATTAACATGTTTATTAGATTTCTTACTATGAGTCTTTTCCCTTTAAAGTTTTTTTCTAGACCTAAAACAAATATAAGTACCCCAGATTCACCACTCATCATTGAAAAAGTTGATGAACAAAGGCATGAAGTCTTAGTGCTGATTTTTCATTCTCATTTCCCACCTAAGGCGGGTTTTTAAGTTTCTAGTCAATTTCCCTGTTTTCTGCATGAATATTTCCAGTGAACTGGAATTGTGTATTCCACAAAGCAGTTTATCTTTTTATTATAGAGTTATAATTGATAGATACTTTTTGTTTTTCTGTTAACTAAAGCCCCTCCCTACTTTTGGGAATTATCATTGGTCCTTGCTTTTTTATCAGCCTATTCTCCAGTCTAAGAGTCAGTTATGAAAATTTGCTTAGTACTCTTTTTAATAATAAATTTTATATTTAAGGCAGTAGATACTTAATTACAGCTTTACATTTAATTATTGCATTATTTATAATTCACAATTTCTTAACGTCTTTAGTAAATTATGGTTTATCTTAATTCAGTTTTGATAAACTAAAGGTTAAAAATCTCATTCTCTTCCTATTTTTTATTAAATTGTAACTATTGTTTAAAGCCAAAAGAAGGCATGGGGCATGTTATTTTTCTTAAAAGATTGCTCTGATTGGAGTGAAGGCAGCTATTGAGGTGGGAGAAAGGATGTTAAGATGTGTACCAATGTGAGTAAATATTGCTCACTAATAAATTAGTGGCCATTTATAATGGCATCTAGGAGATAGATTCCTTTTACTTGCTACACAAGGGTAAAAGTTAAAAGAAAGGGAAGGTAATTCTCAAACCCTATCTCCAACAAACCTCTAAGGTGATGCTGATTGATCTTCCGTTGCATTTTTTTTTTTTTTGAACCTACTACCTCCTTTTCAATAATAAGCATTTGTGAGTATTGTTTTTATTGCAAAAACTTCAAATGTCCTCATAATTCTTTTATATTTTAAATACCAAAAATTAAACTTTAAAGGTAACAAGAAATAGAAAATATTTCTGTTTTTATATTAAGCATTTTTAGTATGTATGTATATTTATACAGTATACTGAAGGAAAATTGATGAATAGTAATGGTTTTTAAATGCATCTAATTTTAAAAAATCAATTAATATAAGACACATATATACTCATACTTTTATAATACTATTATATGTCTTTGGTCTATAGCTTCTAAGTACATTTACACATAAATATTCTAGTGCAGCATGATTAAACACATGAGAAAAGAATTAAAAGAAGTCAATTTGACTCTGTATTTAATATACATGTGCTATGTCACCTTGAGCAATTTGCCAGACAAGATGGGAAAGTGCCTAGGGAAAGTAATACACGAGGCAGATTAATACTACTCTAAATTAATAATTATTAACTTCAATAGACCCTCAAAAATGTTGGACAGTCTTACTATATTTTCCATTTACTTTAATTTCTGTTTTCCATAGCATCTTTCTCACACTTTACCTACTAAACATCTAACACTTTTTTCCCTCATCTCAATAGATGATCAAAACTCCAAATTTACATGAAACTTAAGTGTATAAAAAGACTACTGTATAGATGCAATGAGATGAGCAATATTTACCCACATCGATACACATCTTAACATCCTTTCTCCCACCTCAATAGCTGCCTTACTCCAATCAGAGCAATCTTTTAAGAAAAATAACATGCCCCATGCCTTCTTTTGGCTTTAAACAATAGTTATAATGTAATCAAAACCAGGAAGAGAATGAGATTTTTATCCTCTAATATGGCAAAGCGTAAGGGTTTAGGGAAGATATAACACTGTATACTTAGTAGATTAAGGACTCCAGAAAAAAAAAATAGGTAATGTTTTTTGTCAAATTGTATCCATAAATGTTATGCAGAATAAGAGTAATAAAATGTATGAGATTATATAATGCAAGAAATTCTTAATTTCGTGTTCCCGCCTTTGCTAATATCTTCTGATAAGTTATATTTGGAACTAAATCCATATCTCCAACTTAGTTCACCAAAGTTTGGACCAGGTCTGTACAACACATCTGGAACCCCCCATCATTTCAGTAAAGAATCAAGAATTAAATTTCTAACGTGTTGTGTGAAAACTCTAAGTCTTCATGATTGTTGTTGTTTTACCTTTAAAACTTTTTTCTAGGAGATAATCATAGTTTCTTGGCCCAAAAGTTGTAACGGTGGTTCTGACAAACGTTAGGCGATGATGTCCCCCAACTTGTTAGTGAATTGGAGCTTTACAGCAGACAATAATTACCTGAATTTTAGATTAATGGCTGCCCCCAACCTACTCATCACTGAGAACAGAAGCTTCAGTGTTTTGCCATTTTATTAATCTTGTCATAGTAAATCATTAGAAATTGGTACAACTTGCTTTCTTGGTTGAAAAACTTTATTGTGAAGACAGTTTTTATATGATGATTTTTGTTTGCTTTTATTCTTATCATTTTGTTAATAGAAATCAATGTAAAAGTTTAAAATGATTTCTGCTTATCTTACCTAACAAGTCATACATTTTCAACTTTGTCAACATAATGTTATTATCATTTCTATTATTTTCCACAAGTGATTTGTTCCTCAATAACAATTCCCCACAATTTATGAAAACTGCTAGAAATAAGAATATTTAGGTTATTTTATGGTCAATGTAGTTCTTTACCTCTTCACTTACACAGTTAAAAACGTCAATTAGTGTTAAATATATCAGTGGCTTTTAAAAAGTTTTCATCCTTCTCAATACGTTTGGGATGGGCTATTACTTCTCTCTACCTTGACCGTGGAGCAAATTTTCATACCTTGTGAATATAGGATGATTAATGATGGCCACTACAACTCTGGATTTAAGTAAAATAGCATCAACTTCATTGAGGCAAATGTCTTCAATTCTAAATAATTTTAGGCAAGCTATATAATGTATTTACATACTTCTTATCTATTTACCCCTATGTGGGTGCATGGTAAGGATATAAAAAGCTGGATGTTTGTAATGAGTTGCAGACTGAGGAAACTTTGGTGGTGTTATATTAGAACCCATTTGGGTTATATTAGAACCCAGAGTTCCCAAATGGAGGAGCTATGCAGAAAATAGCTCCAAAACTCTTCCTGAGGATTTCCGCGAGTCTCTACTGAGTACAAAGCCTTGAATAAATAGAATGAAACTCCATAAGACAAAGCCCAACCCGTCAGGATGCTATGAGCTGAACAATTCCCAGATCTCACACAAGGCAGCTAGATGTGCTGATGAGGGTACAGAGGCCGAATGATTCCCAGATGTATTCAGTAGTGACTCCACAGGTGCTCTAATTTAGCAATAAGGGTTAATTGTACCTGAAGTAAAGATTGATCTTCAACTATGCTAGTAAATCTTAGTACCTGTACTTGATGTGATTAAATGGATATATGCATATAGTTTGTACAGAGGGACAATTATAGGGGTTACTCCAGACTATGCAAGACAGAAACAATAAAATAACTTAGAATGAGGAAACAAACAAACAAACCAATAAAAACAAAAAATCTATCATCTTAGAATATTATATTCAGTTAAAATATACATTAAAAAAAAGGAAACTAGTTGATAGGTGCAGCACACCAACATGGCACAAGTATACATATGTAATAAACCTGCCCGTTGTGCACATGTACCCTAGAACTTAAAGTATAATAAAAAATAAATAAATAAATAAAATAAACAAATAAAAAAATAAAAGGAAACTAAGTATTTTTCAACAAACAAAAGCAAAGAATTTGTCACCAACAGATCTGCAATAAGATGAATGTTAAATAAAAGTTAAAGATAAAATACAATATATGTTTAAGAAGTAAGGAGTCAGGCAAAAGAAAAATGATAGCGGGTAAAAAATGGAGATATATAGAAAAGAATTAAGAGTGGATATGTTGAATAAGTAAATAAATGTAAAGGAATTTAAAAAATTATTAACCAACATAACTTAATTGACATTTATATAATACTCCACTGGACAAAAGCTAACATTTTTCCAAGTATTAATGAGGCATTCAACAACATTCAACAGACTAGAGCATAGGAGGAGACATAAAATATGTGTCAAAAAATTCAAAACATTTTTAAAAAATCATACAGAGGATGTAGCTGTTTAATAGCACTTAATTTAAAAATCACTGGACAAATTCTAAACATTTGGAAATACATAATTAAACCATCACCACCACCACCATCACATTACTTTTGAAATACAAAATCAAAGGAAAATTAGAAAATATTTTGAAACTGAATGAAAATGCAAACATAGACTATTCAAATTTGGGAGATATTGCTGAAGCACTTTTAGGATAAATTTGTAGCTTTAAATTTCATAAATTACTTTTATTATTGAAATGCTTTCAAATTAAAATATAAATTTATTATGTCCATGACATATGTGCTCACCTTAATAAGTCATAAAAGAAAGTGAAATTTAAACCTCAAATTTAAAAAAGAAATAATACTGATAATAGTGGAATCAATGAAACAGAAAACAAGGTCGAAGCTGTGTTTTGAACAAAAATCTATAAAATTGACACATATTTTAAGTACACTGAGTATTTGAAAGGAAAGAGAGAAACACATATTACCAGTATTAGAAAAGGAAGACTGAGGATTAGCATTACAACATTATAAAACATTATAAGGATAGTAAGAAAATAGTATCAATAATGAAACGTAAGAGATAGTATTATATTCTTTCAGCAGAAGCAAAATGAACCACCATTCAAATTTGCTTCACATATAGAAGTTAATAATGTCACACATACAGACACACACAAAGAGGATGTGAAAAGACTCACTACATACAGAATAAGTCTTTCTGGGGAGAGTGAGGCAGCTCTCAAGAAGGTTGAAAAAATGATTCGAGAGAGTAGAGAAGGGAGAAGGACCTGGAGTTTTTAATGGTGGTTAGGTATTGCACCTGGGTTGAGGATTTCTGTGTATAGGCAGAGATCTGTATAGTTTAAATTTCCTGCCAGTGTGGAAGGAGAAAGCACCTGGGCTTGCTCATCAGTTTGCACAGATATGGTGCAGAAGGCAAAATTTTGAGTATTAAAAGCTATCAGCAAAAATGGTGTCAGACTCTTTATTACAAATGGACAACTTCCTCGAAAGAAATGGATTAGCCAAAGTGACTTAAGAATAATAAAATACTTATTTAGCAGTATCACACTAAAACAATTCCAACTCTTTTTACTCGTAATGAAAACCCAAGGCCATATAGCTTAACTGGTGAATTCAGTCAAACCGGTAAGGAGAAACATCTATATTATGCAAATTCTTTCAGAAAATTAAAAATGCCATCATTTCGTGTTATCTTAAACACATCAAAAAAAGTAGCAAAAGAAAAGACCACTGGCCAATATTCCCTCATAAATCTAGATGCAAAAATATCCTTAACAAAATGCTAGTAAATGAAATCTAGCTAATATGTAAAAGGATAATATATCATCACTAACTTGGGTTTATTACAGGAAATCAAAGTGAGTTAACATGTTAAAATCAAATAATGCATGTTTCCTTATTAATAGATTGACTAGGAAATCATGTGATCATCTCAATATATACAGAAATATTGTTTCCCAAATTTTCACATTTCTTACTGTTAAAAAAAAAAATTTCAGGAAAATAGGATGGTAATTTTCTTAATTTGATAAAGAGTATCTACAAAAAGCCTAAATCTAATATATTTTAGTAGTAGAAGACTGAATGCTTTTTCCTAATTATTTTTATAATAAAATTAAGATACAACAACAAGGTTAGAAGGTCCACTCTCTCTACTTCTGTTCTCTACTTCTACAATGTATTGGAGGCTTCAGTCTACAAAATAAAGCAAGAAAATTATTAAATGTATAATTAAAAGTATTTAATTATAGTGATTAAACATATTAAAAGTATTAAAGTATTAAATATATTAAAATTTAAAAAGGAAAAAGTAAATATGTCTAGTAATATATTCCTAAAATATCCTAGGAAATTATTTTAAAAGCCAGTAAAAACAAATGAATTTAGGAGGCACAGTCAAAATACAAATATTGTATTTCTGTGTATCCACAATGAACAATTATAAATTAAAATTTGGATACATTTAACAAAATGTGTGCAAGGTATGTGCAGTAACAACATAATACCAAGAGATTACCTTAATATCAAGATTGTCATAATACCAAGAGATTCTCTCTTTGCGATATTTGCCAAGAGGAAATAAAAAACTAAAATGAATAAAAAACAAAATAAATGAAGAGATTCACCACATTCGTGAACTGAGGAAGACTCAATATTGTTAAGACTGCCTTTCTCACCAAATTTGTTAAGATATTTGATGAAATCATGTTCAGATTTCCATGAGACATTTTGTAGAAATATAAAAGTTGATTTCAAAACTTATATAAAATGCAAATAACCTAGTGTAGCCAATGTGATTTTCTTAAATGAAGAAATTGAAGGATTTATGTGACCAGATTTTAAAACTTGCTGTAATACTGTATTATTCAAGACAACACTATCTTGTATCTGGTAAACGTTTAGACATATTCACCAATGAAAAATCAATAAAAAATACAGAAATAGACAAACTAATATCAAACAAATGAGCCAAGTCAGTTCCACTTGGAAAGAAAAGTCTTGTCCCCAAACTGTTTTGAAATAGGTGAATATCTTTATAGAAAGAAATTATTTTCAACTTTAATCTCATACCATATATAATAATTATCTCAACATGGGTGACTGACATAAATTTAAAAATTAAACTTTTTAATTTTTAATTTAAAAATTAAACTTTTTAATTTTTAATTTAAAAATTAAACTAAACTTACAGAAAGTAACATGGGAGAAAGTCTTTATAAACCTAGAGTAGGAAATGATTTCTTAGCTAGGACAGAAAAAGCATGAATCTTAAAGGAAAAAATAATACATTGGAATAAATTAAATTCATGAAAGTTTGCTATATGAAAGACACGGTTAAGAAAATGAAAAGGTGAGTTACAAATTGGGATAACATATTTACAATATATCTGACCAATGATTGGTATCCAGAAAATATCAGAAAAACTTGTAAATATTCATAGTTAAATGAGAAATGACCCAATAAATTGAGATAAAATATTTGAATAGTAAAGACATTTCACAAAATATGTACTACCAGCTAAGAAGGCATAGTTTAAAAAATAAAATATCACACCACAAGCTGGGAAAAATATTTGCAAAAAAAAACTTACAAAAGACTGTATATTGAATGTATAATTAATTAGAAGACAACAATGCAACTCAAGAAAAGGCAACAATTTTAAATAGACACTTCACTGGAAAAGATATGTGGATTTCAAGAAAAAGCACATTAAAATAAACTCAACGTTATAAGTCTTTAAGGAAATATAACTTAAAACCACAATGAAATATAATTTTACACTCTTTATTATAGCTAAGTTTAAAAAGTTGACTAGTGTTAACAGTGGTGTGGAACAAATAGTTCTCCATACCTTGCCAGTGGGAACATAAAATAATAACTCTTTGGAAAATAGTTAGACAATTTCTTATTTCTAGGCAATTATCCAAGAAAATTACTCCATAATTTCATTCCTGTGTAACCTACCAAGATAGTTAAAAACCCATGTCAACACAAAGTCTTGTACATCAAATGTTCATGGTAGCACTGTTTGTATTATCAAGTTTTTAAAGGTAAATCTAGTCAATAGTAAAGAAAGCACACTGGTGGCTACCCAGGCACAGTGGTTGAGAAAAACAGATTTTAAATGTGGCACAAGGAATATTTTAGGATTATAGAAACATTCTATATCTTGACTCAAATTAATATATTATATGGATCAGAATGAAATCAAATATACAGTTAACCTGGGTGTATTTTATTCTATGAAAATTATACCTCAATAAAACTAATCTGCAATACAGATTGCCTAGAATCAGAGCTAAGTTATTATCCACTACAGATATATTACATATTAAAGATGGTACTACTCTAATCAATATAAATTAATCTAGTATAGTTAATTGTCCTAGTTGAAGTTATAGATACTTTTGTGAATTATCTAGCATTAGAAAAACAACAGGTATGTCATCACAATTATTATAGACATAGAAGTAAATTTGTGAAAAAGGGGTTTACAATTTTTCTAAGCAAAAGGAATTAACAATTTGTACCTCCTAATTATTTGATCTCTTTAAATGATAGATAACTTTTTCACAGATATTATTAGAATGCAAAGGAGTAACAAAAAAAGAAACTCATTTTTTCTTCCTTATTGATTTCTGCAATTCTGAGCTTCTCTTACAGGTATTTGAATTAAATAAATTACTCATTATTTTACAAATGTTTATTTACTATCTCTACTGTAATATCTATCACAATGTCTATCGTGTAATGATATCTGTATCAATGTAATAGATAGTAGTAGGTAGAGCATATAAACAGTCATATTAATGACAGGTTCACCTTGCCTTGAGAATAAAAATGAAGGATTTTGACTGGTCTTTGATGCCTTGATGATAACGTAACAATACATTGACTGGTTAAATATGATCCTCGAAAAGGTTGATTTAAGGGACTAGAAAAGTAAAATGATGTATCATACTGCCATAGGAAGGGAAAATTTTGCATGTATAGATACAGCGTAGTTTAGTACAGATAATTTTAGATTTAATGTCATAAAATTTAGGTGATAAATGTGTTTCTTTCAAAATAACAGCTGTTTCATTTTGAATAAGTAAGTAAACCAATCACCCTCACTTTATTTTTCTACTATTCTCTAATTTTTAAATGTGGACGTAATAATGGCTATCATATGTATCTCATAGCATTTGTTCACAACCAAATGCCCTTTGAAAGCCTGTAAAACTATTGTGAATAGCGCTACAATGAACATACACATGCATGTGTGTTTATAAGAGAATGATTTATCGTCCTTTGGATACACACCCAATAATGGGATTGCTGGGTTGAATGGTGTTTCTGTCTGTAGGTCTTTGAGGGATCACCACACTGTCTTCCACAATGACTGAACTAATTTTCACTCCCACCAAAAGTGTATAAGTATTTCTTTTCCTCCACGACCTCACCAGCATCTGTTAATTTTTGACTTTTAATAGCAACCATTCTGACTGGTGTTAGATGGTATCTCACTGTGGTTTTGATTTGCATTTCTCTAATGATCAGTGATGCTGATAGATGGAATAAAGAGAACATGGTACATATAAATCATGGATTACTATGCAGTCATTAAAAAGAACAAGATCATGTCCTTTGCAGGGACATGGATGCATGCATGGAGCTGGAGGCCAGTATCCTTAGCAAATGAACACAGGAATAGAAAACCAAATACTAGGCCGGGCGCGGTGGCTCAAGCCTGTAATCCCAGCACTTTGGGAGGCCGAGACGGGCGGATCACGAGGTCAGGAGATCGAGACCATCCTGGCTAACACGGTGAAACCCCGTCTCTACTAAAAATACAAAAAACTAGCCGGGCGAGGTGGCGGGCGCCTGTAGTCCCAGCTACTCAGGAGGCTGAGGCAGGAGAATGGCGTGAACCCGGGAGACAGAGCTTGCAGTGAGCTGAGATCCGGCCACTGTACTCCAGCCTGGGTGACAGAGCGAGACTCCGTCTCAAAAAAAAAAAAAAAAAAAAAGAAAACCAAATACTAAATGTTCTCACTTATAAGTGGGAGCTAAATGATGACAACACATGGACACATAGAGGAGAACAACACACACACCGGGGTTTTTGTAGTTTGGAGGGTGGGAGGAGGGAGAGAATCAGGAAAAGATAACTCATGGGTACTTGGATTAATACCTGAGTGATGAAATAATCTGTACAACCAACTCCCATGGCATGTTTACCTATATAACAAACCTGCACTTGTACCCCAAACATAAAAGTTAAAAAAAAATGTAAATGAATGAAAAATAAGCCTGTAAAACACTGAAAAATTTATCTTGCATATTCCCAACTAAAGCTTGGTCTTTGCAGTAGGTAGTTCTTGGTGCAAACCTAATTTTTTTTTTTTTTTTTTAAGATTTTGTCGTGCTTTGTTGCCCAGGCTGCAGTGCAATGGCGCGATCTTGGCTCACTGCAGCTTCTGCCTCCTGGTTTCCAGCTATTCTCCCTGCCTCAGCCTCCCAAGTAGCAGGGATTATAAGCTCCTGCCACTACGCCTGGCTAGTTTTTGTATGTTTTAGCAGAGACAGGGTTTCGCCACGTTGGCCAGGCTGATCTAGAACTCCTGACCTCAGGTGATCCGCCCGCCTCAGACTCCTAAAGTGCTGGGATTACAGGGATGAGCCATCGCGCCTGACTCACAAACCTGATTTGACCTATGACAAGATCTTTAATCTAAAGCAAGCTACCTAGTCTTAGCAATGGTGAATAGTGAAATAGAGATTGTAACAGTATGAATTCCTATAGGCACTTTAAGGATTACGTGGGTCAAATAAAATCAATCTTTAGTAAGACATCTGGTACTTCATATACGCTTATTAAATAATATTATATGTTATCCCTATTTATCATCACAAACATCTTAATTTAGGTGTTTTCTATTTTAAGTTTCTTTAACTATTTCCTTACACACAAATGTTGCTTAAAGTACATAAAAACCAGTCTGTTTAGGGAAAACTATACTGATTATTGAATTTTTGCATGGCTTTGATAATTTAGAATGGATGATTACTCAGAGCATTTTTGCTTTGAAATCAGTTATTCATCTGTTATGCTAGATGTGTGTTGTAAGGATTCTTCATTATTTTACCTTCCTAAGAGTTAATGTAACAGCAATTACAAAAAAATATATCTTAATAATTAATAGTCTTAAGAGAATAACTGATTCTTTGCTAGTCTTCTTTGTGATTCTCAGTTATGGTTCATCCTAGTCAACAGAATTAGAATTTGGAGCCCTAAACTTTGGAAAACCTATTTCATAAAAAATGTCTGAACTCACATTCTATCAGTTACATGGAGATACTATATTGTTTTGATGATCATTTGTTCAAGGCACTCACAAGAACAAGCTCAGTCAGTATGTAAGTATTTTATAACATTAGGTTTGGAAGATTTTTTGTTGTCGTTGTTTTATTTCAATAGCAATGTCTGATAAAATGAAGTTATCCATTGGTACAAAAGAATAATACTGAATTTTAACTTTATTTGAATGTAAAATATTTTGGAAATAAAATATTAGATAAAACATATTTTATATGCATGAAAGTGAATACGCTTTTTGAAGTAAAATTTGATTAAGGATAATGTATGAATATATATGACATATATATAGAAGTGAAATTACCAAAAAAATTGAACTTTAGGTAATCACTAATTAAGCTTGTAAATAAGAATTAATATCAGAGATAGTCATTAAAGTGAAAATATGATAGACCAACTTTCATATTTTTGCTATTTAGGGGAGTTACTCATTTTAGGAAGAGTTTTACATATTTATGACCTGTTTAATCAGTTATAGGTAATAATTTGCTGAAAAACTTTCGGTGTTCTCTAGAAGGTGTGTGGATATTTGAAAGTGAGCAGATTTTTTTCAGAAAAGGAATAAATATTTCATTGTATAAAAACCCCCAAATACATGATACTAAAATAGATTATAAACCATATTGATAATAGCACTGGGAATAATATTTAACCTTCAAATATCTGCTTTTATTCTCCTTCTTCATGCTAGATGTGATCTTATGTAGTAATTAAAATTTTAAAAAAACCAATTCTTATGTAAAAAGGTTCAAAAAGTTCTTAGAAATAATGACTTGAATAAAAGTTCTATTTAATTATCGAAGTGTGATATGACCTAAATATTTTTCAACAAATTTATTTCACAAATATCTATAGAATCCTGCAACACATCAGTTACTATTCCAGACAGAAAGGATAAGATATAGCAGACAAAGTCCCTATTCTGCAATGTTCTTCTTGATATTTATTTAAAATATAAATAAGTTTTGACTTAGTCATCTCAATGCAATATATCTGAATGGTATTAGAAATGTCACAGAGTATATCAAAGGACAATTTACTCTGCATGAGGTTATATTAAATGTAAATAAAATATTTATATATAAAAGAACTCATGCTTCATTTGGCTTGTTCCAACTCTCTTCTCCATACTTCCCTCAATATTTTGTGTCTTGTTGGTTTCTATTATTTGTTTATTGTGTTAAACTGTGTTTGTCATGCCTACAAAATATATTCATAAGATGGCAACTTCTTACCATGTCCAAAACCCCACACAACCTACCTCCCATTGCCTCCTTGCCAGCCTCTATTTCTGCTATCCCTTTTGCTCATTTTGGTTCTTATAATTCTGTTTGAAATAGCATGCTAGCAAGAAATTCAGACATTGTACGCTATAAGAAAACTTTAGGGATTTAGGGGTTAATTCATTCATCACTTTTTTTTTTTTTTTTTTTAAAGTAGAGATGAGGTTTCATTGTGTTAGCCAGGAAGGTCTCAATCTCCTGACCTCGTGATCCACCTACCTCGGCCTCCCAAAATGCTGGGATTACAGGCGTGAGCCACCGTGCCCAGACTAATTCGTTCAACACTCTTAAGTTATCAGTGAGGAAATAAGGTCCAATAACAACTTAACACTGTGCTTAATGTGTTCCAGTACAGCTGGGTCATTACTTGCCATGATGTTGTAGGGAAATTTCTGTGGAAGAAAAACAAGCTTAGTGTATAACATATAGATTCTCTTTCAAACTTAAAGATTTATGATTCCATGAAAATAAGTCAGGGTACAGTTCAAAGTGAACACAGGTAAACATTGTGGGATTTAAGAAAAAATAAACAAGAAAACTAAAGACTTTGACACCATAGAAAGAGAAAATGCAAAAGTGGAGGTGGAGAAAATACTGTATTTAATTAACTCCAAAAGTTTACCCACCCGTAAGAAAAAATGTTTACAAGTAAACTAGGACAACATACCTTAAAGATATTATGATGAATTTGTCACATAAGATTCTCATTGCTTTGATATTTTCCTCCTTCAAGGAGCTTTCCACTTTCTTCTACCTTTGGATTTGTTAATTTGGTAGAGATAGAAAATTCTTGCATGAAATCCAATAGTAAAACAGAGCATACAGAGTTTCTCATTGTGGGCATCTTCTTAGATACCATAAAGCATTTGATTGTTGTTTGCAAAGGAAATGTAAATTTCTTCATTTATCCCATGATGAATACTCGCCTTACTAATGTTAACTTACACCTTATTGCTCTGTTACTATTTACACAGTAATTCTAAATTTTAATGTCCTATAGAGTACAAGCTTACTGAAGATATTTCAAAGGCAATTAAACTCAATACACTTTATAATACCAATGTACATAACTTAATTGATATTGAAAAGATGAAAGGCTAATACCACATTTTGTCTGTCAAGATCTTCCAGGAAATAGACCATAAGATTTAGGAGGATGGTGAAGTTATCTTTTTAGGGGGAATGTCTATAAGTAGGGAGGTAGTCAGGAGAAACTGAGAGAGCACTCAAACTGCAATACAAGTCTTACTCAAGTGAAGAAGACAAGGAAGGAAAATTAAGAGTCTCCATCCAAGTTTTCAGTGCAGTCAAAGGGAAGTACCACAGGTCCTGAGGTAAGCATGGCTTCACTGAAAATTCAGTGATAGATTTTAAAACATAACCACTGGAGCCCTTGGCCAATTAAGCTCCTGTTCTTGAAGATCTTGAAGATCTGGTAGGTGTATTTTCATCACTGTCACAAACGCTCATATAAGTCCACTGATAATCACTACATGGCTACTGATGCCAATGATAGCAAAATGTGTTCTATTGTAAGATCCATCATGGTTTTATAACTATTCAAGTGAGAAGATGTGCGTGTTGGAATCAATGTCACAAAGTAGTTGAGGAAGAAGCGATTAATGTACTGTGAACTGCTGCAATTTAGCTAGACAGAGGGTAATTTGAGCAGTTTTTTTTTTTAAAGGAGGAAGGAAAAATAAAATAATGGAAAGGAACTATCACCATCACCACTGCCATCCATAGAAAAGTCCAATACATTTTATGACTTCCCTAATATGTCGAATATGTATCTAGGCTTTTTATTTCAGGACTTTTGTATTTCTGAGACAGCTTTTTTATGGTTCTAATTTGAACTCAAAAGCAAAGTAAACTGAATATTTTTGAAATAATGGGTCCACTAAGAGGATGTTCATGTTTATTAAAACCTTATTAAAATTGGCTTTTTTTTTTAATTTTTTGAATTATTGACATACCTTCTTTCCCTATTAGAAAAATATTTCTTAAACTTCATTTTAAAAATGAAAATAATTTTTGGTTTTCTGGTACAAAAACAATTGATTTTCATATTTAAAACTTTTAACAGAAAGTTTTGAAGGAGAATGTGAATGTTTTCATTAACATCTCTCCAACACACAGTTAACATCAATTATCATTCTTCATGAATATGCCAATATGGACATATAAATACTTATATTTTCAAAAAAACAAGATCAAATCTTGCCTACTGTTTAGTAAATCTCTGTCTTTTATGTATATTTTAAAAACAATATTATTTAAGTAATTATTTTTAATAGTTTTAGATTTAAACAGAACAATATAGGTGTTTTAATTTAGGGGCTTGCAGCTCTTGAAGTAGGGATTGAAAAAACATCTAAATTCTTGCATCTGTTATACATTGAATTTTGGCATTTACATATGAATCAGAATACGTTTTCAATTGCCTCTGTATGCATTTTTATGCATTTCGGATCAACACATAAATTTAGAGCTTTAGATCCTGCACTTTCATGTAAATCATTTGAAGAAAATAATATTCCATAATAAGGTATTTTCTGGCTCATATTTTTTACAAGAGGATTTTAAGTAAAATGGCAAAGTAACATTCCGTATGTTTCTGTCAACTTAAGCAAAAATTAAATACAAATATATAGTTGTTTTCATAATGTAATTAATAGAATATGACTATTAATAGGCCTATGCAGTATAACATATATTGTATATTATAGAATAATAAATGTGTGAAATGTCTTCCATTCATTTCTGAAGTTATATTTGAGAAATAAATTATAAAATTTGTATATTACAAATTAAAATTAAATGAGAACAAGTAATAATGATCTCTAGATAGCCCTTAAAATTCCTGTCTAATACAAGTTACTAGTAAACAGTAATTGTTTGAAATTTATTACAAAAATCAACCTTATTCTTATGGAAGATTAGGAATGCACAGGGAAAGAAAACAATATGAGTAAAGAGAGTTGAGGTACTAAAAGGAAAGGTAGAAATAACAAAAGCATGGCAAATGCTGAGGGCAGCTGTAAGAGAAAGAGGGTCATGATTAGAATAATCAAGTTATGGGGCAGGGTGCAGGGAGATGGCTGAAATGAGTGGAGGGGCAGATACATGGCTAACTTAGAAAGTAATAGTGGTGAAACAGTTGGAGACAGACTAATTCTTTGTTCTTCTGGGTTAGATGTAAACAAAAACTATTTGATATTCAATCACCTTACAGGTTATTGCTGCATGTACCATGGTAGAACATCCTATGGAAGATGAGAGAGCAGCATCTTGTTAAGATGACCGTGTTCAAGTGAACATTTGTGGTAAGGGAGTATGTGGGTGTTTAAGGAATTTAATGATGCAGTGATATAAAAGGAAATAATATCAATTAAAATATTATTTATATACTACATAATTTAAGGTTTACCAAGACATTTTGTCTAAATGTAAAATTGTGTCTTTGGTTGTTTTATGATTGTATTATTTATAAGGGATTTGGGATATATGACTCTGATATGTAATATCCTAAATGTAAGTGATTTTTCCAATGTGCACATGACAGAAGTTTCCTTCCTATTGAGGCTATGAAAGTGAAGACTATTTCCATAGACTTTTATAAAAATCAAGTGTATCTGCAACAAAACTATTCTTATTCGAAATAGGATATTATTATTTCTTTGTCAGCCATTATATAGCAAAATATAAGATGGCTACATCGACTTCTTATATTTCACAGTAACCGAGTTGGATTCAGGGGCTTATGATGTCAAACCTCACCTCTTTTGATAAAGATAATAGAGATAAAAATAGAAATAGTAGAATTATTAGTATATTGAGATACCAGCTTGGGTCTTTGACGGCATCACCTCTGCACATTCATATTGAGTTGTTCTTCATTAAATTTACACTCAATAACAAAAAATTAAAATAAAGGTTATCCATAAACTTGGAATATTTGTAGCTAAAGTAGGTAAAAGTGGTATTTATACTTTATTGAATTCTTGATGAACAATCCACTAAGTTTTTCAATGCTACACTCAACTTTAAAAAGTAAAGAAACAGGGGAAAAGTCAGAGGGTAAGAAATTGATATGCCATATGTTAATAATGGATCTGGCAGAAGTTTTTCAATATTCTATTGACCAGGAAGTTACATTCAGTTTTGTGAATCAGAAATAGACAAACAAGTTGTCATTGGAGAATTTTGTCCAACATTCATAGTATGTCCTTTCTGACCATGAATCTCACAAGAGCTTTAACACATCTGCATCAATATCCTAGCACAAATGTGAAGAAAAAAAAAAAAAAAGAAAAACAAATGAACAAACAAACAAACAAAAGCCCTAAAAATTCAGTTCTACAAAATTTGTTTCAGAAGTCAGAGAAGGATAATATTTAAAATGTCCCCCTTGAAACTGTTTAAATGTAAGAAATGGCACCTACATGGTTAAACTTTAGTTGTCAAACAGTTAAATTTTCTTATTGACTCCAGGCCCTGACAAAATTGGAAAAAAATAAAAAAATAAAAGGCATTAGTGAATTACGGTGCATATTTATAATTTATATATGATATATACCCTGGGCAAAGTAGGTTCCAGAAATGGAAAGGCAGAACTGAGAGTGGGAAAGGTCAGGAATGTTTTTCTCAAATGGCACGGCCTATAGAAATGGATACGAAGCCCCTGTGTAGGAGAAGTGGTATTTTGGTGATTTTTCTTTTTGACGTTGAATAGAGCACACTGGGACACAGAAGGACACGAGGACTAACCTGCTGCTTATTGTGCTCCTCTTGTTTGCAGTTTGACAAATTATTGGCTTCAGTGGAAATGGCTGGAAGTCTCTACTTTTAGTGAAAGCACTCTTATTATTTCTCTAGAGTTTCATTTTATTAACTTTCAGACATAGATAAATGTAAAGAATTAATATATGCAGTGTGTCATGGTTACCACAAACTTCTGATTTAAACAGCTTTTCAGGGAGTATAAAATGTTTTAAGAAATGTAGACTATATACAATAATTATAAAAAATTATCTTATATCATTTGTTATTTGGTATTTAATGTAATATTTTATATCAGATTGTGCATATCTCCACATGACAATCAAAAAGCTATTGACTATGTAATATGTTAATATATCAAGTTATGTTGAAACTGGCACAGGGTGCAGTGGTTCACACCTGTAATCTCAGGACTTTGAGAGGCTCAGGAGGGAGGATCCTTTGAGCCCTGCAGGTTGAGGTTTCAGTGAGCTATGGCTGCCCCACTGCACTCCAGCCTAAGTGATAGAATAAGACTCTGTCTCAAAGAAAGAAAGAAAAAAAAAAAAAGAGGTTGAAGCTAATACCTGAGACTAGATTTGTTTTTGCATCAATTAAAATTTCCATGAGCAGACTTATAACTTATACAGCTTTGAATTTGTATAATTCATGAGATTTTACTGGGGCTAGATCAGCAGTTAGTCCGACCCTGAGTTAATAACCATATTGACAAGAAAGCTAAATTATTTTACAGAACTATTGAAGCTGGAAGTAGAGATGCCTATGATAGAACTTTTAACTCAGTGTGTGATCAAAATTTAAAATGTAGCAGAAACATTTGAGGGAGCAGTTTAAACATTGCACCAGGCAACCGTACCTAATTAGTGCATTATTAAATTGTATGTTCAAATTTGAACAGAAAAAATTTTCTAAGTGCTCCCTTCAAAAATACAATTTATTTTCTTTACTCTGTGTAAAAACTATTTTGGGAGTACATGTTTATGAGTACTGGTTATAACTGCTCTTTAGAAATAGTTGTGTTTGGTTTTGCTAGGAAGTTTACCATGTTGAGGTGTGTATCTGAACTGCTATTATACTGTCAAGATACTTGAAAATGCATGTCCCAAAATTTAATGTAACATATTAAAGGATAGTTTTTTCCAAAAAAAGGAATATTTTTCATTGATTTGTTAAAAGTTTTTATGTCGATGTGATTATTAAAATATAAAGTACAATTATTAGGCAGTAAGTACAATGCTTAGAATTGTTAAATCATGTACAGACAACATTCTGGAAATAAATGTTGCTTATTGTTGTTTATGAACAAATAGATATTAGTTTCAACTTAAGCAACTGTCAACCCAGAGTTATAATTATATCTTCTGTGATTCAAGACTTTTGGACACCACTGCATATCCAGAGATCGACGTCACAATGCATGGGTTTAGGGCACATGAGCAGAAAAGAAAAAACACCACAACCAAACACAAACACAAGCACAAACAGGCCCCAGTAAACTGTGACCCAGAGTTTTATAGTACCCAGACAAAGCAGACTCATAATAATATTAAAAACTCATTGTGATTATGACATGTTATTTGATTAAACAAAAGGCTACATTAGTCTTTATGTGTGTCTAAACTGATACTGAATTGTATGAATTCAGAGCCATTTAATTTATTTTGGTGCACTTTTCCATAGCTTAAATATTAATAATAATCTAAAGATTTAGTTTTGTACTTATCAAGTGAATGTACAGATACCATTTTATTTTTATCTTCCTTACCAAAAATAAGCATCTTGAACTCCCCTGTTTCATTCTTTTGTAGATCCAGTTACTTAGTAAAATGTTTGACACATATAGTATGTAGTAAGTAAGTGGATGTCAAATAACAAATAATCTTCATTATAAAAACACAAGGTAGTATAAGTTAATCATATATATTTTATGCAAGTCATTACTTTTGCTAGTTGATTTTAAATTTACCAGCTAAATTGGTGGCAATGAAATTAAGAGCATCCAATAACAAACAGACATATGCTTCCTGTAAATACTTAAATAATAATAGCTTATTCCTGATATGTGCACTGTACCATGCATTTCCTATTTTATATTATATTAAAACTTTATATATATATATTTTTGGGGGGGGGTTCTTCTTTCATTTTTCAATAAACTATTTCAATAGAGAGCAGTATGCTCTCAACTACATACAATATTCTTTAAACTGTAATACTATCTTCTTTTCTTCATATGTGCTTTTATCTATCTCCAATCTCAGGAATTATCTGTGTCATGTTCTTTTTTATGTACAAATGGATTTTTATTTAATTACAAGATTAGATCATCATCTATCCTTTTGTACTCCTGTTAGGTGGGCTATTCGGTGTAAGAGGAAAGAAAGGACAAAAGAATTCTGTTAAACACAAGCAATTGCTATAAAACGTTAAAGCAATATTAGAGAAGGCAAATATCAGAATGCTTTTTAGGCATCTATAGAAAAATAATTATGTAGATATACATTTAATATGATTGCATTAAATATGCTTCCTGCTGCTTAAGAAACACAAAGCTACTTTTCCAGGGATATATTTTATTCATGGGCTACATCTATCTGACCTAATATAAAGGATTTAGAAACGTTGTCTAAGTTACAAAAAGAAAAAGAAATTTATACGCATTGCTTTTTGTTTTTGTTTTGCTAATCCTACTTAATTAAAAAAAAATCTATAAATCAATCTTGCCTTATGAATAAGTTAATATTCCATGTGTGGTAGAAAAACATTGTTTTGCTTTTAATAGAAGATATTTTTCTCATTTTTATATTTTTTCAATTTTATTTTATTTTTAATTGCCATAAAATGGTTGTATATATTTATGGAGTATAGTGTGATGTTTTGATATATTTATACACTGTGGAATCATTAAATCAGTCTAATTAATGTCAGGTAAAAAAAAGTCAAGCTTTTAAAGAATTAAAATTAGTTTTATTCAGAAGTTTTATTGAGGATTATATCTTGAGGACTACAGCCCAAGCTTGGGAGAAATCTTTCCGAGATTTTCTGTCAGACTCTTCCAAAACAATGATTTAGCTCACAACTGATGTAAGGGTAGTGGGGGGTTCAGTATGTGTAAAAACATCAAAATTCGGGTGCAAAGATAACATATGATTATAGATTAATGAGGCATAATCATTAACCCTGTCAGATGTTATTTTATGTGTAGGAAAAAGCAAGGACTCTAGGGTCATTTATATTTTAAAGAATGTAATGACTCAGGCAAGAGGGTCATGTGTTACATTCCGTTTTATCTTCAAAGAAACCCTCCAGAGACCTGCATGTTTTCACAGAGCCAGAAGCTATGTGAAATTACACCGGTAAGCAGAAATGAGCAACCATGGATTGTATGTTTCCTACTTTGTCTCCCATTAACATATTTATCATATTATATCATATTATATTACTGACAATTTCTTTGTGGTGGAGTGTTTAAAATTCACGATTTAGCAGTTTTGAAGTATGTGATACCATATATTTTTGTCAACTATAATCAACATAGTGTGCCATAGATCAATGCTTCTGCTGTCTAACTGAAACCTGTGCCCTTTGGCTAACATCTCCCCTTTCTCCATTCACGCCTCTTCCCTCCCCCAGCTTTTGGTAACCACCATTCTACTCTCAACTTCCGTGATTTCTACGTTTTTAGATTTTATTGAGATCACGTAGTATTTATCTTTCTCCCCCTGGCTTATTTCACTTAGCATAGCATAATGTCCTGTAGATTCATCCATGTTGCTGCAAATGACAGAATCTCTTTCTTTTTTTTAAGGAGGCATAGCATTCCATTCTACACATAATGCACTTAGGTTGTTTTCATATGTTGGCTATTGTGAATAATGCTGAAATGAACAAGAGAAGTGCAGAAGTCTTTTCATCATATTAATTTCAGTTCCTTTGAATATACACCCAGAGGTGCAATGGCTGGATTATGATAGTTCTATTTTTAGTTTCTTAAGGAAATTCCATATTGTTTTCCAAAATGACTGTTCTAATTTATATTCCCAATAACAATGTACAAGATTTCTCTTTTTTCCACATTCTCACCTAAGATATTTATCTTTCATCTTTTTGACAATAGCCATTCTAAAAGGTATGAAGTGATATCTCATTGTGGTTTTAATTTATCTTTCCCTGATGATTAGAGACATCTGTAATCCCATGCTCACTGCAGCATTATGTATAGTAACCAAGATATGGAAATGAAATGCCCATCGCTGGATGCATAGTTTAAAAACATACCTTTATTTTAACGGAGCACAGAGATCTTGGGAACCATGATCCCAAGATGGAAAGATGAGAGTGCTGATTTCAGTCTGGATATCAGAGTGCTTTGGTGAAATAGAGCCTACTGCCAACCTAAAGTATTCACTTTGAGCATGGATTGATCAGAAAATAAACCACAAAAAATGAGTCATTTAATTTGGACTTATTATACAATCTAGGCTTTTCCCTAACTAAAAAAATTTGGATCATTTTTAGCTATTAAACACTATTGCTGAAATAAGCTGGTTTGGAGTGTATGTGCAAACAGTGGCATTGCAATGACAGACATATTCTGATTGACCTCTATATTTTACTTAGAAAGACCCACTTTGATACATGAGACCAAAGCATCTTCTTTTGGTTTCTTATATTGATATAATTATAATGACCTGTATTAATGATTTCTTTTTCTTTTTAAGACAGACTCTCACTCTGTTGCCCAGGCTGGAGTTCAGTGGCACAACCTTTGCTCACTGCAAACTCTGCCTCCTGGGTTCCAGCGATTCTCCTGCCTCAGACTCCTGAGTAGCTGGGATTACAGGCGCATGACAACATGTCCAGCTAATTTCTGTAGTTTTAGTAGAAACAGTGTTTCACCATGTTGGTCAGGCTGGTCTCAAACTCCTGGCCTCAGATGATCCACCCGCCTCAGTCTCCCAAAGTACTGAGATTATAGGCCTAAACCACCACACCCGGCCTAACAATATTTTGTATTTTGAATAACTAAGCTAAATTTTTTGGAATATACACTTTTAGCTGGCATATCTCAAATATTCTAGTACTATGCAGTCTTCTATGTTAAAGGGAACACCAGAAGAAGTACAGAAAGAAAACTTTTGATATTTTTACACAATATAATTCCTTCCCAAACTGCAAGTATCAGATTCAGAAGCATTTGACAGAGGATTTTCTAGGTGTTGCTTCACCAGAT